>NW_009711988.1:0-16176 GCF_000703405.1 Apaloderma vittatum
CAAAGTGCAAGGTCCTACACCTGGGTCAGGCACAATTATAAAATGTGTACAGAGTAGCTTGAGAGTAGCCATGAAGAGGGACATAGATCTTTTGGAGAGCATTCAGAGGAGGGCCACAAAGATGATCCAGGGGCTGGAGAACCTCTGCTTTGAGGACAGGCTGCGGGAGCTGAGACTGTTCAGGCTGGGAAAGAGAAGACTCCGGGGGGACCTAATAGCTGCCTTCCAATACCTGAAGGGAACCTACAGGAAGGCTGGGGAGGGACTTTTTACAAGAGTGTCCACCAATAGGACAAGAAGAAATGGATTTAAATTGAAGAAGAACAGGTTTAGATTGGATCTTAGGAAGAAATTCTTCAGCACAAGGGTAACAAGACTCTGGAATAGATTGCCCAGAGAGGTTGTGGATGCCCCATCTTTGGAGATGTTCAAAGCCAGGTTGGATGAGGCTTTGAGAAACCTTGTCTAGTTAAGGGCATCCCTGCGCATGGCAGAGAGGTTGGATTAGATGATCTCTAAGATCCTTTCCAACCTAAGCCATTCTATGAATTAGCGCTGTGTTCAAGAGCTGTGCTCGTGTCTTGGAAGTTATATATGGTGCCCACCTGCAGTTTGCATGAAGGCACATCAGTCATGGAAATACAAACCAACCTGTGACTCTCAGAAGATCATGATTCCTTATTGCTTGTTTCAACTCCTGCATTGTGTCTCATGAATACAGCTCTGCACCATTCATGCCTGCCATCCCAATTCCTTTCTTGCCTTGCAGATTTCAGTCACACACACATCTGAAACCCACTCTACACAGTACCAAGAATCACAAAAATATAGAACAATTATGCTAGAGCTCCTCTTTCAGAAAATAATACCACTAGAGGAAAACATCTCCTACACTACACCTCCAGATTATTATAATTCTTCTGAGAAGAACATATAAAAGCCCTTGGGTATAGGGAAATAACTACCTGTAAAGCTGATAGCATATTCTAGTGCCAACAACACTCAATCTACTTTTTCTGACCTCATTAGGAACCAGCCTCTCCTAGTACAAAGGCACGCAAGTACCTCCTCTCTGCTCCTTCCCTTTCCAGCCCCATTTCTTCCTATTGCCAACAAAAGTTTAGAAGCACATATGGAAAGAGAACTCTTTCTGCTGCCATTAAACATTTTCTTTGACAAATTGTTCCTCTTGTGGCTTTGCAAACATGCAGGCTGCATGACTTTACAGTTTGGTTTACCCAAGAAAGGCAAAAGTCGAGCTTGAACAGGCAGGAAGCAGCACTTCACACACATCATCCCTACTCCTTTTCCCTGCTAATTGCTCACCGCTGCTGATACAGGAGTCTTCTCCTTCACAGCTTATGCAAAATTCAGGAAGAATAAAAAAAATAGGCTTCCTGTCGCAGTTTCACATTACTTTTCTCATATGAGTTTTCTTGTCATTCCCGTCTTGTTATCTCGAGGTCAATAAATTTACTGATGTTGTACACTGAAAGGACATAACCATACACTACATTTAGACTCCATAATGTAAATATTAATTTTACTATAGACTAAAAAAAAAGAATCTATCTCAAAGATACACAACCATCCAGATGACATGCTTACTGAAAACATTTCAAAATTGTTAAGCCAGTCACTATGATTGTAACTACATTTCTTCCCTGACATTATTCTCTGCAACAGGCCACAGGTAAAAGAGAAATTTGGGGAGCATGAATTAAGAAGCAGGTAGAAATGAAAGTGAAGCAGACTTCATTTTCCTGCTTTTGACTGGAAAGACAAAAACATCTACCACAGAAATATCTGGCACAAAATGAACTCAGAATTTATATTGCTGTAAAACTGTACCAAACTGATTGCTAGAAGACACTCCCAACATACCACCAACATCCTTTGACAGGAATTACTCATGAAGCGAAATGTAGAAGTTGTTACTTTAAGATCCCCAAACTCTCCTCCCAGGAGGCAGCAATAACAGAAGAGACACAAATACCTGTCCAGATGTGATCCCTCCTCAGAAAGACACCGTCAGCATTGCCCAGCCACGACCCTGCTCCATGCCTTCAGCACTAAAGGCAGCAGAGGTTGCAGCCCCAGCTGCCAAATTTGTAAGGCTTACTTGTAAAAGCCTGGGACCTCACAAAAACAACAACAAGGGGCTGTCTGGGTTATGAAATATTACACTCAGTCGACCCACAGGAGATAGATGCAAGGATATTTGGATGTACAGGCTGGTCTTCCTGCTGCCCCTGCCCTCCAGCCATGGCACCCTGCCCAAGCCAAGCCCTGCTCGCCTCCCAGCCACCTTCAAATGAGAAGAATCTGGTGAGTTCCTGGTATTTCCCCCATCAAACTTGGTACCACACTTGCAAAATTGGCATCTGCAGAGGCAGTAGAATTGGGGTTTTTTTGGACATCCTCGAAATTGTCTTAATTAACGAGATTAATGAGATGTTAAGTGGTAGCAGAAACCTACTTTAAGGGTAGTAATGCGTCTGCTATGACCACAGGAGCTGGGGCTTTGCTAAGGAGTATCAAGCACCACCTGTAATAAAATCACACTTGAAAGCAACAATTCATCAACTAGTCATTTAAAGCTCTTTATTTAAAGTCTTTTTCATAAGAGTGGTCTTTAATTTATATATGTAACACTATTTTAAATGTAAAGGTCTATATTTTAATTAAAAGAGTGAAAAATAAACCAAGATTTAATGACAAAGCTTATGAGGTATGAGAACACAAGATGATCAAGTCTTAAGCCTGGGCTCAGGTCAGACATTTATTTTTTCAAAAAGCTAAAAGCAGACAAGGAGTTCATTTTCATTATTTCTACCATACATATATATTTGTATACAAATAAACCAGGAAGAAATAAAGTTTTGCAATTACCACTAAACTGCAGAAAAGCCATTAGTAGCTACCTGTGTTTAACTGCACAGGAAAATGAAGAGACAGTTCTGCCTATTAAGACATATTCTCCTCAGCAGCATTTGAGTTCAATTTTCTTGTGGTTTCACTTCTTTCCCCACTAGGTGGCACTCTGGAAATAATTGTGAATTCTGGGTTCCTTGCCACTGCCTTTTAAAAAGCCAACAAATTAGCAATTTCCCTCAAACCTTCTATTGTTTACAGCCTACTGAAAGAAGCAAGTGAATTACACAGAGCAGTACAGAAAATTAGCATTGTTAAATGTGTCATATATATCACTAATAAAGTTTCATTATTTATACTGTCAACTTGAAAAGCACTTATTTCCTAATCAATCAACCCACAACTAACTAAACAGTCATACAGGCATACAACATGAAAGCACAGTACTCCTAAATCAGATCTTCCTGAGATTAAGAGCATGCTCATTGATATTAGGAGGAGAGGAATAACAAAGAATGCTCCTCAGTTTATGCACTTTCCCCTCTACAAATATTTACTTTCACTGAAGAAAAATACATGTATGTATTTTAGATGTTCTTTTCTGCTTGCATTTTTGTTTTTTTAAATCAATATATGCTACACTTAACTCCAAAGGTGATCCTGAAACACAAGTTAGGACAGTCACATTAAATTCATTTGGAAAAGCTGGAGATGCATTTTAACATAACTCACCTCTATTTGGGGACTGGGGATGCAGAAGAGTACAAGAGATTTAAGCAGCCGCTTGAAGGGCTTTGTATCATCTAAATCCAGCTGCAGCCTCACAGACATCCCTTTTGATGTTCACTAAAGCTGGAGATGAGTTCTAGTAAACAGCTGTCCTTGTCAGGGAAAATAAACAAAAAAAAACTCATCAAATTTGATACTATCTGGTAGTTGGAAGTGAGCTGCAAACAGTTAACCTTTGTTTGCTGGGTTGCTGCTGGAATGGGCTAATGTGGCACTGGATCCAGGAATGGAGACATCCTGATAAATAAAGTAACGTCTCCTTGGCTGTGAAGGACCTGGGCACCAGGGCATTTGGCATGTGCCAGAGGACCAGCTGCTACTCCTTCTAATCAGTGAAAAGTCAGCCTGTCTTACATGGCTTCATATGGACTTTTTTCTTCTAAGAGGTATGAAAACCAAGTCATGCTGAGAAGGAAAAGCAAATTGCCATGGCCCCTTATTTTGCCAGCCTTCCCCCCTGACCCCAGAACATTTTGCAGGTACTTCTTAAACAGCCAGGTTCTATGTTTGTCTCCAGAAAAGGGAAACCCCAGCCACAGCTGCCAACTAGCAACAGTTTTGCTCTTACTTGTTCCTGCTTGTTTGTGACCATTTTGGGTGACCATCAGAGAGCCTGAAAATCAAAGGTTAGTGCAGAAGTCTGTAAGCAGCAGCAGAGGTTGGCTGGATGACACAGGCAGGATTTGTGTGCGCACAAAGGGAAGATGACCTGTAGAAGCAGGCACAGTCTCTGTTGCTGTTATTTAGGTGTCCTCTTTGAAGGACATGCTTCTGACACACTGAACCGCAGAAACCTTCCCCAGAGGAGGAGAAAGCCTGGATCACTGACCTGGCTTCTTACTTAGAAAGCAGGGTCAAAATTTCCCAGTCAATTAGGTCAAACTTAGCTCAAAATTCCAGTGTGTCTGACAAACAGAAAATTCAGGTTGAGCCTTGTTGATCCAAGGATGTTCAAAAGTGCATGAAAATGCAGACCTCACAATCTCCTGCAGACCAGGAGTTAAGGGTAATGAAACTTATGGAGCTTTACTGAAGAAAGGAGATGAGCTCGCTGGCTCACAGTCCTCGGCAGGGTCATCGGCAGCATGAGGGGTCACACACATCACTCCACATTGTTATGATAGAAAACCTTCACCTTCATATAGACAGTATTAAGTCTTCACAGCACTGAAAGTTTAGGTGGGATTTCTATGTTCCTAATAGAAACACAGGACCCAAAAGCAAATGTAAGCAGCCCAGTCCCTGGGGTGTTTTTCATTAACCATATTGCTATTAGCCAATACACTGTCCAAGTTCACTACCTCAGCTGCTTAGAAAAAAGCAAGTTGGGATAGATTTGCTGGTGAAGAGCTTTTTCCTGCCTCTGCTTGTTCTTATCAATTAACTTCTTCAGTCTACAGACAAAGACTGGCTTTTCCCCTTGCAGAAAACCTCTGCCACTCAAACTGAGCCTGCATCAGAGCACAACCTTAGCTGTGAGCCACCAGCATGGTGGGCAAGTGACTCTCAGTACAGGCTCCATCCTTAGCCGCACGCAAATCTAGTCCCCAGTGCCCTCATTATCAGAGGCAGATTTCATCAGGCAAGAGAAGCTTTGGTCATTTAAGTCAGAGAAAGGCAGAGAACTTAGCTGTTTGTCTTTACAGCAGTATGGCTAAATCAATAACCTCTGGGATGAGAGATTTAGGGTGGATGAAGGGTGCATTATCTTATATACGTGTATTGGAAAGTGCTGGCAACACACTGCAGTTTTGAAAATATAAATTAATTTACTAGGTGGAAAAGAGAGACTGCTGATAAAAAAAAAATAAAAAAAAAAAACTATACTCGGGAGGTAATTTTAGTCCGAGTGCTAATATTTTATACAAGAGAATATTGAATTTAGGGAGAGGCTTATTCATTCATTTGGCTTTTTAACTTTCCAAAGTGCTTTTATTGACTGATTTTGTTTGTGGCAGCTAATATTACTGTCACTGTAACAATATTTTTTCCTTATTTAGGTCTCCTGATGCAGTTTGCCATCTGAAGTCACTTACCTTTCATTTTTTTAAATCAAGCTGCTTTTTAAAAACTCAAAGATGATTCACGTGGTTTGAGCCAGCATTTGCTTGGGTAAATCTGAACTGCTAAAACTTCAAGAACTGCTGCAGTAGCTGAGACCTAAGGTCTCATTTGCTGTGAATTTACTTGCAGCAACGTTAATTGACAAGACATCTGTAGAACATAAATAGAAGATGTACCCTCTTCCTTACATGTCAACCTTCTTTTCCCTACTATTTTTTGCCTTGGTGACGACATTCATCTGCTAAGAGAAAACATATATGTGAACAGAATTTCTTCAGTCTGGGATCTGGTTTGATATATTTTCTATATAGCATGTTCAGGCACTCTTAGTCACCTACTCACAGAGATGCCAGCCCCAGAGTGGATGTACGATAGAAGCTATTCTAGCAACACCACCTTTCTTCCATTTAAAATCCATTTAATTCAGCATTAAACTTTCTCTAAAACTGCAGGCAGCTTTCTGAGTCAGAGTCCTGCCATTCCAATAGACTACAGAGAAGCAAATACATATTGAACTTAAACCATATTTGCTGAAGACAAGGTTGAAAGCCTCAGCTAGAACAGCCATCAGCTCTGAGCTCCAGCCTTTGGGTGAGAGGCAAGGAGGAGTTGCTTCTGCAGAAACCAGCTGGATTCAGTGTGAAAATAATAAAAAAAAATGTTCCCAGATCTATGGAAAAAACCCAAATTTTCTGTCTCTGGAGGAGTACAGTTCACACTTTTCATCCTTCCTTGTAAAAGCCAAGCTAGCTGACACTAGACCTGGGGAACTCCAGATGAGATTCAGCTCATGGATATGAAGGTTTATTTCACTGATTCAGTCACTTACCCTTTTCTGGAGGGGTGAAGTGTTATACTTTCAATGAGAATAGAGAAACAATCCATTTGATAGTCTCATTTGCCACCTTGATCCCAAGGCCTCAAGCGGGCTGCAGAAGTCCTTGGGGCTGCGAAAGTGGCAGCTACACCCCAGTTATTCAGTGTGACTCAGTTCTTGGAAAGAGACTGCATCCCAGATGGCCAAACAGGAAATGGAGAGAAGCAAAAATCAACAAGAGAGAAGTATGAGTGCAATGCTTCACCACCTTAGCAGTGCCCCAGTTTTATGATGCAGACACTAAGCAGTATTTTCATGTAAAAGTAGAGTCCTACGCCACCGCACCCATGGTGTAAGCTTTCTGAGCACTGGAATAACATTCTCCACTCTCCATTGACACACAGAGATTCCAAGCCCAAACTGATATAAATGTACTTTCATACCACGTAAACATGCGTTGATACCTTGATACTGCATAGGGTAATTGCTTTTAATTATTCATTTGCCTCTGGCCAGCACCAATCCATATAGACTTAGGACTCATGATACTGGAGAGCATCTCTTCTTGCTGACAAGAAAATTGAAGTCACCCACTAATTCTTCCCTTGTGTGTCTGTTTATCTCAATGGCAAGCCAAGAATATCTGAGCATTTTCTATCACCCTTAAGTTCTTTCAAGAGACTATTAAATCCTTATCTGTAAGGCTTAGGAAATGTACTAAATTTTTGTTGTTATTGTTTAAGGTGAAAATACCTACTTCCTCTGTATTACTTTGCTAAGGCTTTCAGAAACAGCCTTCCCTGCTCCAAGCTGTACTAGCTTTAGCTCTAACATCAATAAAATGTAAGGATATTCATGGAAGGCTCTTCGTGATATCCATCAGTCCCTCTCTCCCAATCCCATCTGTCATCTGCAAAGGAAATACTTTAGATTATTGCATATTCCCTAAGTGGCCAGATGTGACATGGCCAAAACCTCACATAAATGTTTTGAAATTGGGAATGGACAGGATAGTCTCAGATTCATTACCGATCAGGCAATGTTGGATTTAGCAGTGCTGACTGCCCGGGAAGAAAGACTGTCTCTCTTCTTCCAAGCCAATTCTCATGCCGTGAAACACACCAGTGTTGATTGTCTGGACAACTGAAAAGCAGCCTTGACGGTGGTGGTGTCCCTCTTTGTTGAGGGCAAATTGTTCCAGAGATTTTGGTGTGCTAAACATTTGGGGATTAGTATGAAGACAAGGGAAGAGTTGGTGATATTTTGTGCAGGATATAAGAGAGAGAGACTGGTTGCTGTGGGATCGTATCATGGGAACCTGCGAACAGTATGATTGATCTGCCTGAGGGAGCTGGGCTTGGCTGCTAATTCACTGATGGAGTAGAACTAATGATAGATGCTGATGTAGTCTGATTTTTTAAAGTATTGTTTTTCTTGGTGATTTATGGTTGCATCAACTAGTTAAAATTAGCAGCCACCTTAGCAGGAAGTTTTAACCAAATTGGCGATTCTGCACTGAGTTTCTCAACTCTGAGCACTGAAAGGATCAAAAGAGACAGAATACTGAGTGAAGCTGACATCAAAGAAGAACCAGGGATGAGCTTTCACTGAAAACACAGTATTTCCAATGTTTTGGATGTTTAGTACAAGATCTGCTGTTTCTAAGCACTGCAAACCCGGTTGCAAGTTGGGATTTGGGCTCCCTCACATCTCCTGAATGTGTACCTATATAATTTTGGTTTGGACCAGTCTAAAACAGAAGGAGTAAATATTAGAAAACCTTCTGCCAGACAGATAAATGTCTTAGCAGTTGGTGAGAGGAAAGAAAAAGCTTTCTGAGTATAGCCGTTACAGACTAAAATTCACAATATCCTAACGTAATATCACAGAATCACAGAATGTCAGGGGTTGGAAGGGACCTCAAAAGATCATCTAGTCCAACCCCCCTGCCAAAGCAGGATCACCTAGAGTTTCTAGTCACTAGAGTTCCTAGTCTTACCTTGGACCTATTATTCATCCTGTTTACATCAGTTATGACAATTTAGAGTGTAAGACATAAACTTTCATTACTTATTTAACAAAAACCATGCAGCTTCCCTCAACAAAATATTTTAGAAGCAATTATGAGTATTTTTAAAGCAGCATTTAAGAAAATGTAACAACGCCTTATTGTTAGAATTTCCAAAACATTTTTTCATGTGTTTTTTATATAAAATGATCACTCTGTGTAAAATGCTTAGACAACTATACATATTTATATTTTTTTGCATGTTCACATAAAGTTGACACAAAAATTCAATATCCTTTTCAAGTTTTTATGAGTGAAGGTTTGATTTCACAGGACACGTCAATCAAAATAATATTATAAAAGCAGAAATCTTCCCTTGTGCTAGGAGATACTTTCCAACAGCAACAGCTGTATTTTGTCGGGAAACCCATCGTCTCGAAAACAGGACCTTCTTTTGCCTCGTTGAGATGCTCGTTGCTGAAAAGAGTGATGGAGCTGTAGTCTCTGCGCTTTCCTTTCTTGTTACAAATAAGAGTAGCCCAATTCACTACTTAAGAATTCAGTATTTCTGGAGAGATGTCAGCAATTTACTTACCTACCCATACAACTGACATCACCATTCCTGAAAAACAGCAACAATAAACGTTGGAAGGAATCATTTCACAAAACAGGGGTTGTGAGCACAACTTCAGGGCCTTCAACACAACACCTACATTCCAGTTAATACAGGAGGGGAAACAATGCCTGAGCTAATAATCCCAGACAGCTTTTCTGTGCTAGTGCATCAGCAATGTGTTGCAGCAGACAGCCACGCATGAGACTCCGCGGGAAAGGAAGAGTCCTACTGGCTTGTGGATTCCCAAACTGTTATTAGCCAAGGAGGAGAGCCACAAGGAGGTCAAGAGAAAACAGAGGAAAACATAATAGGTTAGCAAGCTACCGAGGCAACTAAAAGGGGAACTCAGACAAAATAGGCAGCCTAATGTTTTAGTATTTCAATGAGAAAAGGCAATAATGAGGAACATATATTTCCACAACGAATCTACACTCACATGATAAAGACAGTTCATACATTAACAAAAATCTGAGGACACAGAAGATTGTCACTTGCTTTGATTTTAGCACTACCCAGTAAATCTGAAGATCCAGAGATATCTATGTACCCCACTCCTACTGTTATCACTGGGCTTTAAACAAGAAAGTAAGATATCGAATTCTCTCTGTAGATCTGAGCCTCATGCACTCCCGCAGTAGGTGCTGTGTAGAAAGACGACTGAATCCATCCGACTTTAGGAACTTAACTGAGTAGGTTAATCAAAGCTGCTTTTAGTCCCTGGGGATAGAGGCACCTCCAGCAGCCAGGGAGTTCAGCAAACAACTCAGGCTCACACTCTGAATGTGTTTCTGGAGGTATCTTGCAATCTGCTACCGAAAAATGCATTTTCACCACATGACCAAAGCTGGAGTATCTGAATTCCTCCCCCTTCAAAGAAATTTTTTTACTATTGACCTTCATATAAAGACATAGAGGGCATGTTCAGTCACTGTCATGAATCCTGCAGTTTTGTTCTCTCCTCTATTGAATATCTATTCATTCGGTGAGTGAGAACATTTGTAGCAGAACTGATCTGGAATAACCAAGAGATATGTAGCACAGTAACATAGTGGGAAGTAAAACCTGATGCTGGTACAAAGCTGATGAGAACAATCACTAGTGTGTTACTACTGAGCTGTGTTCCTTTTTAAAATACTCTTCCTGTCCTGGAGCTGAGAGATACATTTCCAGACAAAGTTCTGAAAACATACCTGTATTCATAGCTTTAAACAAGCAACACTTTTTTTACTGTATTTTCTTCTAAAAACCTGCTGCCCAGCTACAGGAGCTCAAAGCACCACTAACGTAGTATACCGCATTGCATTTATGGTAGATCAGTTACCCATTTATAGTCCATTTAAATACAAAATAATTTCTTAGGCATTGCATTTGCATTCAGTAAAGGTTTTTGTTTACTATCTGTCAATACTCAAGGGACAACAGAAGCATTTAAAAACTGGAAACCATTAATAAATTAGGGAAATACGACAATTGATATTTTTATTCAAGTAATTCATGAACTGTTATGTATATCCCTAAGCAGAGGAGGAGAAATTTGATTTGAATGGAATCCCAGAGGACAACAGATACATATGGAAAATAGGTTTGTTCCCATATTGTAGGAGTCTGTTCTTTGGAGACTGTGTAGCATAAAACAGACAGTGATATAAATACCCTGTTAACTTTTGAAACGGATTAGCCAGATTGTAAACCTCTTGGAGCTAAGTTACTATTTAGGTAGCTTATTTGTCTCTTATTTTGTACTGCTAAGTATAGTAACCATTTAAATAGTCATTGCATTAAGATGAAGTGAATGCCTCCTTTTCCTTAAATTGCCTGTCTCTAAAAATAATTTGGAGATGGCACAATGTATGCATCTCACTCCTATCAAAGGAGGCATCAGTAAACATGAAACTCCCTAAATGAGGAGCAAATACACCCAACAGTAGACAGCCAGGCACGCAGGACACTTACTGTCCTGGATGGGGACAGACACATTCTTTGGCCAGCTGAGAGGAAGGGCATCTCCTAGAAAGCAAATATTAAGCAGATTATCTTGTCTTAAAATAGGCTAGGAGGAGAGTGTCTGAATCACAGGCTTGACTTCATAGTAGTAACAAGTTGGAAACAAAATATTTTTAAACGTTAGGAACAATCTTGAAGGTCTCAGACTATGGTGACCTCAGTCCATCACACTGATTCTCAAAAATATGAAGTCCTCTGTAAACATTTCCTCTGTTCTCACTGTAAAACCACCTTGACAGTTAAGCTTCCATGTAGTGTAATTTTACTGTCACAGAAAATTGGGATTCTCCATTTCCATTCGCACTTAGCCACTGACTCAACTAGAAGCAATCACGTGGCCTGAGCTTTCTAGTGGTTCATATTGATTTTTAAAGACCTTCATTCTGAAGCCATCCTCCTCTAGTTGTCTGAATGTTTGCTTTCATATGCTGAGTTGTTTTAAGGTGTACAAAAAAAATATCACCTAAAAGTGGAGGTACATTGACATTCAAAGTCATTGGTGAAGCATTCTCTCCACCCTCTGCCTCAGCCCCACCAATTTTTTTCTTTTGCCAAGAATGGTAGGAATACGGAACTCTATTTCTACTCCAAAAAATGCATCTCCAGAGAAGGTCTCCAGAGAAAGATGCCCTGGCACATTCTGCCTGTTGATGGCCATTCATCCCAAGGATCATACTCATAAATTCAATGTCCTTGGGCACCTTATTGTACAGTTAAACCATATCTGGAGAAACCTGGTTTTATGGCATGAGCAACACACTGCATATCCCCAAATTAGTAAGCTAATTTGGAGTCTAATTACCCACTTCTTGAGGGCCAACTCCATGACTTGGATAGAGGTAACACAAAACTAGTTTTAAAAAACACACAAAAAATTTTGTAGACTTTATCCTGCATCACTTAGGATCCAGATTAGGAGTTAAAAAAGATCCTGTTAGAAGCTGAAACTGGCACATTTCTTTCACTGGTGCCATTGGGTTTAATAACAACAGAGAGTAAATTTGTCATTAAAAACACTGGATAAGGCTTAATGCAACAATTATTCTTCTGAATTTGCTTTGATTGCATGGAGCACGTTCATTCCACACTGCCTCAGGCTTTCCTCTGTTAAAGGTCACTGACTGCCCATAATGACCAGGGTGGGGAAATGAGTTATTCTGTTGGAAAACACTATTAATAGCAGTAGTGCCTTGAAAGAGAGCTCAAGGCAGGACATAGGTATTGCACTAGAGCCATGGGGAAGGGTAGATGCAAAAGCTGCAGTGTACCCACGTGCTTACTCTTGAAATTGGCCTTTTTGCGGATCCTTGAAGCTCTCAGCCTGCATTTCCTAGTAAAAATGGACTCGAGCACACTGAAATTTTTGTGCCAAATGAATTTAAGAAGGATGCAGGAACAGGAAAAGGTTTGCATTGGAAACAGCTGAGTTTTGAATTTTTATCCATAGGAAAATTAGGCAAATGGGAGACAAGACCACGTGGGTGCCACTGTCTTGCAAAAGGATCTAAAAATTGTTTACTGAGTGCAGTGTGCATGTGTCTGTTACAAATGTTTTTATTATGGCCATTTCATTTTGCCTTTTGAATATTTTACTTCACTTATGCACTGAGAGAATTAATTTTACACAAGATAATTATGAATTGATTCAAATTACTCTTCATAAATATGAAAGATGTTCCGTTTTCTGAACCGGAGACACTGAAGGATACAAATGCATTCAATAGACATTAAAAAAAAAAATAAAATAAATAAATTCAGAAGTCTTGAATTTTGTGCCTATTACTTGTTCTTGGTGAACTCCATATGGCATGTGAGATTGTCACAACTTTGGTTCTGAGAGTGGGTTTCCCCGTGGAAGTGCTTTGTGGTGTGTTTTTATTTCTAAGCTTTGTTTCAGCTGAATAACAAAAAGGACTCCTTCCCAGATAGTGAATTTACCTAACCATAGCTATGCAGCCTCTGAAAAGAGACTTGAACTGTAACATATGCAAACCTTTAATTCCCTTACAGGCCAACTGTCCATGAACAGGGCGGTACTATGCCTTGTTTTCATCTATGGAACAGATGGGCCTCTGGTCCTACCCACCACAGAAAAGTAGAAATTGTCTGGTCTTCTAAGACCTTAGCAGTGATCTGATGTAGCCCTCAAGAATTGATTCACATGGTTTCTGGGGTTTTCTTTTCATTCATTTTAGGGGGAAAAAATGGGAGGAAAATCATCTTTAGGCTAAACATCTTGAAATAACTGCCTTTGAAACTTCGAAGAGATGGTCTTCAAAGATCTTCAGCTCCACTGAAGTACACTGGGAATTGCAAAGGGCTAAACAAGTATAAAATTGGTAAAATTGACCAATTTAACATGAAAATCAATTGGAACATTTGCTGAGAGCAAAAAAACAGCACAGAAAAACAGAAAGAGAAGCAGAGTGATTTTTCTTTAGCTAGAAAAAACGAGACGAGTTTCAAAAACACCTTAAACTTTAAGGGACCTGTTCACAGGGGTTTGTACCTTTGCATTTTTTCCACTTTCTATGTCAGATGATAAGCTTACCTTTTGATTCTAATTGATCGTTTTATTTTCACTGGCACACTTTCAAAACAGATGGTTCCCCCAACCTTTTGTTCCTAAGCACCAGCCTGAAGAGTTGAAACAACCAGTGATAAGAATGAATTTAATAATTGACTGTAACCTGGTTTTGCCCGTCCCCTATGTCTTCTATCAAAGCCGACTTCTAACAGGGGTTTAAAAGCTCATGTCTGCTCTGGTCTTCAGTCTACATCTTCCTTCTACAGAACTATTTCACATCTTTCTGTCTTTCTCTCCAGAATTTGAGCAGGTGATATTTTTTTGTCATAGCTGCCTACTGATAGGAAATCAGATTTTTGATCAAAGAATATTTCAGTAGGAGTGTCCAGGTTTTATGAGAAATTTCACTATTTAAAAAGAAAGAACACACAATCACCCTCATATATTTGAAAAATGAGAATTCTTCACTCTTTTCCTGAAAATAAGAAACATCCCCTTGGGCATAGTGATGTGATGAATCATGGGAATTATGGTTCAATTCTATAGAGTTTTGTCCTGCTTTATAGGCCAACTTCTAAAGCCAGATCACCTTCTAGAAATTAATTTTCTCACCTAAACAAAGACTTTTAAAATAATGTGCATCTACAAAGAAAAGAAAGGAAATTAAAACTTTAAAGGGACTTAATATTAAAAAAATAAAAAGGAAAAAAAAAAGTATTCTGTAGCATGAGGCTTTATCTTAAATAAACACAAACATAAAATGTATGGATCAGTAGCTAATCCTTCTCAACAGCTTCTATCCAGCTTCTTAATTATGACGTAAGGTTGCATTATACATGGGCATACCAAATGACCCCAATTCTCCTCCATGCAGAATCTGCCACATTACATTATCTCGCTTCCTGTCATATTGCCTGCAAAAGGCCTTGGCCTCCATTTCTGAAATCACCTCTGAGTTGAACATTAGATGATCAAGCATCCGAGAGGATTTGTTAGCTCTCACTCTAATAGTGCCGTTCATCCAGCCACGCGACTCGCCATTGCCTGGATCAGACCCCAGCAGTAAACAAAACTGCTGAAGACAGTTGAAGCTCTCCTGTAGTCTCATAAAATGCCATACATTGCAGCTGGTTTTAGTGCACATAGAACTTGGTCTGTGGAAATGGAGGTGGAGCGTTTCTTGTAGCAAGCAAGTCTGCAGACTTCCAAATGTTGTGCTTGCCTCTAAAATGACTAACTTGGAAATTAGACACTTAGCAAAGACAGCTGACAGTTAAATCCTTGTAATTTAGTTATTCTGGAAATAGCTAATCATATTGATCAAAGTATTCCTAGGTCTGTTTCTTGGTTCACCAGGTTAAAGCTCCTCTGATTATATCTGTGTGTTTTCAGAAAGGTTGCAAGATTCACCTTTAAATAGGAGAAAGATAAAGGGTGAATTCTGGAATGTCTTTATCCCTGCTACAGCATGACACAATAACCCTAAAGGACATAAAAAAGCTACAAGCAATGTTCCATGTATCTACTGGATATTATTATTATTATTATTATTTTATAATTTCTCCAAGAATGTAACAGATTTGCCTAATTACAAGCACACAGATAATGTAGGCATATCTCTGAAAATGCTCTAAAATCCACAAAGAAGATTTGCAAATCATACAAGAAGGACTAAGAAAAATGTCCAAAATTGGCAGTGAAGAATGATAAACTTGTTAAAATGAACACGTTTGTATACTAATCTGATGTTCAGAGGCACAAAAAACTTCAAAAACTTTCACTTAAATAGTAAGTTCATTTTAAATTGGTTGACGTTACAAACACGAACGCTTTTCTGTTATGCATACACAAATCCTTTGACTTAAATAGCTAGGTTTCAGCTGTTGACTCTATGAGATTTCCAGCTCAGAATTCTAATTTACAGATTTTAAAACTTTGGTTAAGTATACTATTTCAGGACTTCATCAGTATTAGGGAAAAAGAAAAAAAATCCATTAAAAATCTGCGTACCTGTTAATTTTGAGGACTGCTGAATTTGTTAGAGAAACCAAGGTATAAAGTTGTTCCTGTGCCCTGTATGAAAAGAGTAGTTACCTGATAATCCATAAACCTGATCTAAATACACTAAGCCCCCAAATATACCATTCCCCTTTTTCCAAAACAGACAACATTCCCTTTTCACCACTATTTATCAGCCTAACACTCATATTCCCCCAGTAATTATCTATTTACTTTTTCAAATTGCATGTTCCCTCCTCATACAATCAAAATCTCCTTAGAGCTGATCCCACTTACAGAGCTGCAAGCAATAAGAGCTTTGGAGAAGGAAAAAATCAGAGTAAAGTTGGGAACTACCATAATTCCTTGCCAGCCCTTGGCATTCAAACTTCATCATGTTTCCAAAAGCTCATTAGAACAGAAATTGGACTTGACTGGTCGAGTGGGCAGCCAGACAGAGTCAACATGCATGAGGGAAA
>NW_009711988.1:16207-25096 GCF_000703405.1 Apaloderma vittatum
AAACCGATCAACAAACAGACCCAGCAACAGGATTTGTAAGCTGAGGACTTACTGCATAAGACACAAAAAACATGGATGCTGTTGAAGAAGAGCCGCAATTATCTAAATTAATGAAATCAGGAAGCCACACCTGCTCCACATGACTGACTCACTCCTCTGGCCCTGGCCCCAGCATGAAAAGATAGTTTCAGCAATTGATGGGTTTAATATGGGATGAGCATGGTAAGTTATGTGCATCTAACAAGCTCCTTCGAAGTGTTGTGAGAAGCACAGCATGGGTGAGAGATTGTAGCCGTTAATTACTTCCCTGCCTTGGAAGAAGAGAGCTGCACATCCCTGGAGGGAGTCCTTGCATTTCAATAAAAGCCTTTTCTACAGGGAGGGAAGTTTTACAAGCATAAGTTGGTTAATGTACTGGGATGATCAGAGCCACTTCTACCTTTGAAGGCAGTCAGCTCTTGCAAGGCATTATGGTACAAATCCTCATTGCTACCACCTGGTAAAATGCTTTTTTAGAAATATCCAAACTCAAAGCTATAATAGCTGTAACCTGCACTCTTTGGTAAGGGACGGGTCAGATGCCAGGCCATCTCTGGTCACAGAAGGACACTAAGGCTGACAGAAACAGCCTTCACTTTGTTGCCTCCTACCCAGGTCTGGAAAGGCAGATAGGGTTGTCCCGCTAAGGGGAGGATTTAGGGAATGCAGGAGAATGTGGAGTAGCCAATATGGGTCCTTTAGGGTGTTTGCTGTTTCTGTCTCAGGTCTGCCCATTCCCCTCATCCTATGGCACTGTAGGCAGGAGTGCTTCTGCAGTTGCAGACACCACACTTCTGTGGTACCCGCTGTGCTGTCCTGATAGCAACAAGTCTTTGGGACATCCCAGCACCTTAAGAGCTATTAAGAGTTTTGGTGTCAAGACTTACAAGCATGAAGCCATACAAGACTGGTAGCAGGGGGACAGCTTCTCCAGTGACAATTATCTAGTTTCATTCACAAGGAGATGCTGCCCAGTGCCACAGATCGCAAATGAGAAGGATATTCTCACCATTTCATAGAATAATGCAGCTAATACTCAAACTTGAAACTAAGTAGTGACAGAAAGGCTAAAACACAAAGTAAAAGGCATTGAGACCACAATATCCACCCTGGCAGACCAGGTCTCTGACTTCAGAAACAGATTTTAGATTTGTCTGAGCTTTTTAGAAGCTTCATGTGTCTGATTGAAATTCATTTGCAAGAATCTCAAAACCACTAAAGCTTGTGAAGGGATGTGATTCCATGTAAACTGGACATAGTTTTCTTTGTTAGCCCTCCGATATCTTATTTTACAGGGTCAACCAGGATAATTCTGCCTGTAACAAAGGCCACAGCGGAATTACACTGAGAAAGAAATACAGACTTTAAAAGAACAATGTTTCTTTCTAGCCTCAGTGCTTCAAAAAGTTACCAATCTTTGGAAAATCTTGACTTAATAGCAGTCATTTAACACAGATGGAGACAAATAGAAGTACATAGAAACATATTGACAGCAAAAAAAATTATGCTTGTTAATATTATGGCAACCTCCAACCAGGTCTGAGACCTGAATCAATACATATAAAAAAAGGGGGTTTGTGCCAGTAAAAGCTTAGACATGACTGGGTAGAAAGGAAAAGAAGAAAAAAAAAGGCACAAAAATAATATGAGATTCTAAAAAAGTAAACCAACTGAGGTCAGATTTCCAGAGTGAAGTCTCCAACTCTTTCTTTCCTCAGTTGGCTTGAGATGCTGCAGACAGGTGATTTAGACCCTAAGTAAACCACAGCTACTTGGTGAATTGGAATTATCTTTTCAAGAGAAGCAGAAAAATCATCTGATTTTGGACTATAAAGGAAAGAGCTGTTTCAGATTCCCTGTCATTTTAGGTGTTGACCATCACTATGCCACCTGTATTCTATCAGGTTAGTGCATACTCACAATTTACCATCTCCTTCACATAATCAGCATCTGGGGAGGGGGGCAGGCAGGTGAAAATTATTCTGCTAATAGTTAGTAATCATTCAACTGCCAGACTAAGTTTGCTAATGTACAGTGCCTAACTATTTTTTTTCCCCATCATCATTGTCCTTCAGTTTATAGAGTTCTTCTTCCTCCCTCATGCTTAATCCTCTCTGATGCATTTATTTAGAATAATCCAATCTTCTCTCAGCCTTCAATTTGCAGGCTAAGCCAGCTAAGCTCTTTTCATCTTCTCCTGAAAACACGCACTCCATTCTCTGGTAGTCTTTCTTTGCACTTCTCCCCATTTCGGCTTCTTGAACTTAAGTGACGGAATTAGAGTGTACATTCATGTAGCCTTGGACAAAAGCTGATTACCTTATACGTGCGGGTAACCTCTCCCCAGTACACCATGGGAGCTGCATTTGCCTCATTTCATGTCAGCAGCACAGCAATGGGTTCAGGCTCAGCCAGAGGCTCCCTCCCTTCAAAAAGGAGGTCTTTATCCTCTGCTTCCCAAGGATGTGTTCTCCGAGCACGGTGACAATTCCTGCATTAGTCTGTAATAAATGACTTTGCATTATTGAGATTAAACTGCTGGTGGGCCATCTTCTCATCTGAAATGCAGAGCGAATCTTGAGTCATTTCATTAGCTAAAACGAAGTGACCTCGGATTTCCAGCCATGCAACAGATTCATCTTTAAACAGCCTCCTGGATGAGCTATCTACAGCTACTCTGGAGGCCATTAAAAAGTAGTGTTCATAACATATTGTGTTGCGCATAATGTTCTACAAAGAGAGGGTGCTTTTGCCATGACATATGGTGTACAATGTAAATGAACTCTGGTGTAACAAATTAAAAAGCTTTTACAGCAACCTCTAAATACTATTTATGGCTCCCAAGCGCTACCTAGGCTGGCCACCAGTCAAATAATTACAGTCTCTACACCAAATGCCAGAGTGCATTTTGTTGACTAACTGCTTCTACAGTGAGCTATGCAATCTATTTCCATGAGATATACTATCCATAAACCACTATCCATTTTGACAGCAAAATTGCAAAAGCACAATGTGTTACCAGGTGTCATTCAAAGAATGGAGGCTATAATGAAGTGGCCATTTTAAAAATCTCTCTGGTGATCTCCCCTTAACACTTGCAGCTTTTGTTACAGCAGAAGAAACTCATCCTGACTTAAGGCCTCTCCAAAGCTTACTGAAGCATATCGCTGGCACAGAAGCACTCTCCTGTCTATGCATGATGGAAAACTGGTGAGTAGGGCTGCCTGAAACATGGCGACTGAAAGTGTTTCCAGTGAATTAAGGGGTCCAGTTCTGTGGGTAGGGAGAGTCTGCAGGGAACATCCAATTTCCTGAAACCTGGGTTTGTGTTTAAGAGAAAAATTTTATTAATTTGCATTTAAAAAAACTTATAAAATCAAAGCCAAACAAATAAAACCAACACAAATCATCATCAGCTTTCACTTCTGTTTCTGGAAGCTTATGAAAAAATAATCTTTAGATGATGTCTTTTCATCATTTAGAGAGATTTATCTGTTAAATCATCTAAGAGCTGACTGGGTTTTTTTTTTGGTGGTGTGGAGGTTTCTTTATTTTTCAAATCAATGCAATAGGGCACCAAGTAAAATCTCCTCCTTGTTTGTCCCACCTGTGTACAGCAAAACATAAAGTGAGCAATAGGTGTTCTGCAGCTCTGAAATACTCCATTTATCACAGGAAAATTGCTTCGTGTTTTTCTGTCCAATGTATATTTAACTACAGCTATACTAGTGTCGCTATATATCTCCATGCTGAATCCAAAGCAGAAAGCAAGCAGCAGGCACAGCCCTGTTATTTGAGATAGTGCCTTGCTTTGGGGCACATATCCCAGACCGATGGCTGCATTGCTTTATTACTGGACTATCCCTCTTAAACTGTGTATAAGCCAGGCTTAAACCTACAGCTTTCCGCAGTGAAAGGTTTACTGTCAAATGAGGCATACTGGTTTGTGACAAAATTGCTATGACATTATGACTTTACTTTAATAGGCACTGGCAATATATTCATTCATCATGGGTACTACATTTAAGCTGGAAAGTACTTGCCCTACTCTCTGGCTTAGAACAGAGTAACAGAGTTAAATATCTACATGGCAAGTGAGAGTATATGTTTGTAGTATTTCAGTGTACAGAAATTCTGAAAGCAGTCATCTTCTGGTAAAGATTAGTGATAGAATGCATGCAGAATTTAAAACAAGGAAGAAGATGAATGGCAAAGAACAACGGGTTCTGGGCCACTGCATTCTGTATTTATCAACCATTTTATGACCTCGTGAAAAAGATAGGTTTAGAAACATCTGTGCCCAGGAGACAAAGCATTCTACAGTAATTTAAGAAATGCTCTTCCCTCAGGTATATGCATTCCTTCCTTCCAGACATCCTTTCTGGAGAAAAAAAAAAAAAAACGCAACAAAAACCCCACAAAATGACACCTACGGAAACACAATTTTTCATAAGGAATAAAGGAGCCAGCAAACTTTTGAAACTCCATTCCAGAACCCTAGCTCAAAGAGAATTAAAAAAAAGGCCATAGTTTTACCCTGTTATTTGTAACCAGCAGGTTTCTGTCAAAGCCAGTTGATGCTCCAGGCCAATACTGCAGCGTACTTGAGGCCATGTCTTTCACTTAGAACAAAATACTCTTTACAAAGGGGAAAGGTTCCCACAAATCACAGCCCAGACACACAAGATTTTGTGAGTGTCTAGACAAATAGGACTTTCCCCCCCGCCAATGTTAATAGACCTTCACACATTCCAGTAAACACTTGGTAGCTCCATCTCTCAGTCAATCATTTTTAACTCCTAATGAGAACACTTTTAACTGCTGGTATTTGACTGTTAACACCAATTTCCTTAACTCAATGTCTCTCTGCCAAGCAAATAGCTTCACTTACTGGTTGTTATTCATGGTGGAAATCTACATTTTCTGTCATCAGTAACTGCATATATATCTGAAGTACTAAAGAACTTTTAAAAGCTTAAGGAGAAAATATTCTTGGTAGCTGACTTGAACAGACAAAGAAAATTGTTAACCCTAGCAAACAGTGGTTGAGTTGAAAATAAGGTAGAGAGAAACTAAAATTTCCTAGAACACAAGTTTAACAGAATTAAGTCTGCACTGCTTCAGAAGTCAACAACATCTTTGCACTTGCAAAGCAACAGAAAAAAAAGAGGAGCCTGTAACACCAGGCTTTAATTCCTCTAGTACCTTGGTAATGACACTAAATATGTCTCTAAATATCAGTGGTCTTGTACCTGAAAAATTACAATCGTACATTCAGATAGTTTCATAAAGTAATATTTGTACAATGAATCTATTATATACTTCCTCTAAAAATGAGGAGGTTATGCTTCTATATATAACTAGATAATAATATAATATTTATTGCTTATTTGGGTTTATATATGCTGATTTTTAACCTTATCGAGAAATGATGAACAATTTTCTGTTATTTTACCAGTCTATTAGCCATCTAATTTAGATCCTGAGCATAGTAGATAAAAAAATAACAACTAAAGCTATTTCAACTCCATAACTGGGATACAGCAGCAGATTACTTACTAATTAGACTCAGAAGACAAATTACCAGTAGATTTCATCTTCCTCAAATAAATACCAATTTAAGACAAATAGGTCTGAAAATCACTGCATGCTCAGAAGTAGTGGTATTGCTACCTTTAACGGAAAAGTAGCAGAGGGCTAAAAGATCTGTGAAGCAGCTAAGCACATTCTCTGGTTTCACTGGATTAGGTGTAGCACAGGTATACTGAAAGGAGCAGAGAAATTCTGGAGCAGGAGTCCAAAAGCTGCTGCATTGTCACTGAGAATAGGACGTTATTTAGCATCGACATCCATTTCTGTCAGACTTGGCTGACAGACTTTACAAAGTCCCTAAAAGTTAAGGGCATAACAACAAAATGATAATGCATTGAAATTATATTTTCTCAGTATCCAAAAATTTCTTTTCATATGGAGAGTAACTGTTACTTCTTTAATTATAGGACTATTTATACTTTAAATTGCATCTTGTTACAGGTTAAACACACCATTGCTTTGGATTTAACTTTGTGATTTAAATGCAATTATGTAATAGGGTAAACTCAGTTATACAAAACATATAATTATTGTATGGGTTGGGAAAATGGATTAAAATTACAACATAAATGAAAGAGCCTTCACTGCTTCTATTATTAACACTGAGCAAAGACATAAATTGCCAACAAATTTTACTTGTTCCTTTGGTCATTATCAGAATGGTTTGTGGACTTTGTCTTCAATATGAAAAATAAAGATTTCATGTCATAAAAGCTGTAAATGGCCAGGTAGTGGGAAGGCATTAGCACCAAGCTCATCCCATAAATCTAGCCTCTGAAATAAACCCAGCCTGGATCAACACCATACCTGCTCCCTAACTTGCAGTTCACAGTTCATACCTTTTTTTTTTTCTTTTTTTTTCCACAAACCCCACATTTCCTTAGGTACCTCCCCTTTCCTCCTAGTGATTCAAGTCTGGTGGGACTTGGAGGCTACTGGCCTTTAGGTGGACCAGAAATTGCTGATGGTTGCTGCTGGCATCCTGGTTCAATATTGCCTCCAAGGTGGAGCAGCCACTTGCCCAAAACACCTTTCTGCTCCAAACCAAAATGCTCATGAAGACACAGCCTGAAGGTCACCAGGTTCAATGTCGTCATCCCTCTTCCTCCTCCGGAATACTAGTTTTTACCTCAGTGTGTGTTGTTCTCCAGGGTAACGTTAAACCCTAATGGCTAGTTATTTAGGTGAATATCACTGGGCTGTGAACAGTTGTAGCTAAAATAACATATATAATTAATCACCTGTTCCCCAGTAAGAGATTAATTAAATTAATATCTCTCACTTGTTTCACGACTGCCCATTGACTTCGACAAAATAAAACTGGATGTAGCAAGCTCACTTCAGCTCCCATGTCACATAGTCTGGTTGCTTTGATTAAATTAACTACCTTATTCATTTATCACAAAAATAGAGATAAGATCCACTGAATATAGTGCAGCTGAAATTTCTGAGTTCAGACAGAAATAAACATCAGCCATACCTTGCCCACTGGCAAAAAAAAAGAAAAAAATCCAGCAGGAGAACAGTAGCTTGTCAGGCTTTATTTGTAATTAAATGGAATAGGTATAATAAGTGTGAACTATGATAAAAAGGGATTATGTATTAACAAATAAAGTATCATTAGCTCTGAAAAAATGTTTTACAGTTGTCTTTTCTCAGTGGCTACTATGAGCTAATTTATAATTGGTTGAGTTTCAGCAACCACACCCCTTGGGTTTTCTAATATCAATAGCCTAGGACAGCTAAATATACAGCTTTTGTGAAAAAAAACCAAACAAAACAGGTTTTGCATTGTTTAGACTTGTAGGAGGAGGCGTAAGATGATGTGTCACACCTGGAAATAAATAAGAACAGTCAAAATTTGAAACCACCTTATATATTTCAGGAAAACAATTGTTGCAGCAAATATTTGCAATTCAAATCTCAGCAATTTTCTTTTCTTATGAAAAGTCCTCCTAGCACTTTTCAAAAGATTAGTTATATATTAAAAGAGAGACTTCCTCTACTGGGGTGAGCTGTCTTTCAAATATTTCTGACTCAAGCATAAATCCATTTAACTTTCACAGGCTGTTTTGTAGTTTTTTTGTGGTGCTCATTAATTAATAAACAATCTACTTCATTTAAAACTGCTTGCTTTTCACTCAGCCTTCTTTCATTTACTGCACTGAGACTTCATCAACTTACCTTTAGTAAGCTTGTGCAAAATGGTACCAAAAGTTCAGAATAAATAATAATAATCAGGAAAGCCAAAATGTTTAGGAAATGTTAATGAAAAGCTCCAGGTAGCCCAAATTAGGACAGTTTAGAGATATTTGCTCTTGTCTCACACTGCAACAGTTGTCCTTCAAGCACTCATTCAAATGTTTCCAGGAGAGTTAATCATGTCAGAAATACTTTGCTTTTGAAAGCACAAAAGATTTTTTTTGTTGGTAAAACCTCCTGATAGGCAGAAGTAAGCATCAAGCCCTTGGCCTCTCAAATCTTGTTGATAAGAATCTCAGTCATGAACTCACACCCACAGGGTTCTAAGATTTGGCTCAAGCAGCACGTTCTTGAAATTTCGTTCTTGGCAAAAACAGATCCAATCACATCTAGCTTTCATATTTCTGGTTGTTGTTTTCAGCATTAAAACCTCAGAGAAAAATAAAAAAAAAATAAAAAAAATCTCTGAGAAAAATAAAGAGGTAGTGAGATTTTAAAACTGAAAAAATGCATGTCCCCTTTGTTTTGATCTCATGCACCTGCATAAACGACATTATACATGGAAACACTAGACATTATTTCTAGCATCTTAAATGTCAAAAAATCCAAACAGAAAAAAAAGGGAAAAGCTATAAGCAAAGCACAGAATAGTCCTTGCTTTTTAACTCTTTATTCTGTTGCATTTTCATTTTACACAAAATAAGATTAACATCTCACTTCTCTCTTTTTAATGGTGAAGCTGTTTTAACTCTTAGAAAAGAGACGATTTCTTCCCAGTTTCCACCTGGAGAAGGCAGCAGGATCATGAAGGCTTGTTCTGTTACAGGCAGCAGCTACTCCTGGATGGAGAAATTTACCTTCTCTTTTCAAAAGAAAAGCCTAAGAAAGGGGTATATTTGCAACCTAATCTTCTACTACATGCATGAGTTTAGAAACATGCAATAAGAAAGATAAAAATGAGGAAATAAATAAGCATCCCAAAGGTAGAAAGATTGGCTGGGGGGCACTGCAGAGGCTTGCAGCGCTACGCAGAGCAATCTCTATTGTGCCAGCATT
>NW_009711988.1:25127-84525 GCF_000703405.1 Apaloderma vittatum
AAAGCAGCAGGAAAATGTCCTCTCCTTCTGCAGACAAAAAGGTTTGAAGGTTAATGATGGAAATTGAATATGAACGCAAGGCTTAAGGGTGAGAAACAGTGTTTATAAGAATAACCCCTGGCTTATGCATGTGTACGTAGCACACCTGCTGCTGACAGCTCACCAACTTACGTTTATTTTTCAAATGCCCAGTATTTTTCTACCTACTCTTCCCCAATGAGTTCAGATGGAAAGCAAAATAAAAAAACAAACTGGAAAGAATGTCTTTAGAAATCTCTCATTTTTGTAAGAGAGACCATAGCTGTCTTTCTAGATACAGAGATTCACACACAAATGAGGGCAACAGCAGAGAAAGACAAAAGCACAGCCACTCTAGGAGCATGCATGTTCACAAATGGCCTGGCTTTGCGCTCATTCTTGCAGGCAGTTGCAAATTACCCCTGAGAAGGGGAAAGTGGTGTGCAAGAGCATTTCACAAGGATGGGAGGAGGGGCAGGGGCATACGTCTATGTAAAAAAACTGGAAGGGAAAATCTACAATACTACCAAAGTGAGGTAACATACACAGCTCTCCTTTAACCCAGCAAGAAATTGCTAGAGATGTAGAGGGAAAAGCAGGGCAGCAAAGTACCATATAATTTGAACATGTTGTTTGGCAACTCTTTGAAGCAGGGACAGAGGACTGCCAATGGATAAACACATCTTTCCAACAGGCTGGATGTATTTGGAATAGCAGAGTAAGCAGGGACTGAGGGCTGTATTTAAGCCTTACCTCACGTAAGCAGTCAGAAGCAAAGCTGCAGTGGGTCTTCAGTTTTGCAGGCAACATCCTGGGCAGAAGTGGACACTAATATCTTATGAAGCATCATTACTTAGGGGGCCAGTTAGCTCAGTGGGTTGAGCTTGGTGCTGACGACAAC
The DNA here is from genome assembly GCF_000703405.1 of Apaloderma vittatum. Classification (NCBI taxonomy): domain Eukaryota; kingdom Metazoa; phylum Chordata; class Aves; order Trogoniformes; family Trogonidae; genus Apaloderma; species Apaloderma vittatum. Next base: position 26,047 of record NW_009711988.1, read on the forward strand.
ACCAAGGTCACGGGTTTGATTCCCGTTTGGTCCCCATGTGTTGCCTCGTCTAGTCGAGAGGTGGTGTCCCTGCCCATGACAGGGAGGTTGGATTAAATGATCTCTAAGGTCCCTTCCAACCTAGGCCATTCTATGATTCATTCTATGATTTCCACGTAATTGACTCCTTGTGTATTAATGAGTAAATGTGTTTTTAGGCTTGGACTATGGAAAAAAGAAATTAAGAGCAACTTGAACAGGAACCGGGTCTTCAAGTAAAGAGAATCACTGACATATTTTCTGAGCAATGCTGGACACAGGTATTTCCAGAAGAGCTGGGAAACATTTGGTGATGTTGGCCCCTGCTCATAACACTTTCACTGCTTTCAACTGGCCGGAGGGCTGCTTTCACTTTTGAGCAAAACAGGAGTTGAACAGGAATGCTAAGAGCCATGGTACATAGCTCGCTGTATTTGTCCTAAACAAGAGGGAAGCAGTACTGGGGGTAAACAGATACACCATATGCAGTGGACAGGTGATCAAATTTTCCTATCCCTGCTACTCTCTTTCCTTGGCACAGAGGTAACGGGTGGGACTGAGGAGGAATTAACACCTCTTTTCCAAATCGACTTGAAGATAAATTCAGGCAAACCTACAAACTGTCCTGGAGCACTTTCTAATATCATGCTGCTTGTCTTTTCTCTACAAAGAATGTAACTGTCAACATTTTCACAGGATGGGAAAAAAGTCTTTCCTATGCTAGAGGATAAAACCAGGAGCAACATTCCCAAGGACTTATCAAATATGTAACACAGATCATCCCGTTTTATGAGTTCTTCCCTCAAAGTATCTATTGCAAAGAAAATACGAATACTTATACAGCATGTCTTCATCTTCTGTGAATAACATTTCTGAAAAAGGGACACAGCTTACTGGCTAAATTATACCAGAGAGTCATATTTCAGATCCCAAAAGTCTTGCCAAAATCCTATCTGTTGATTTAAGGCATGCTCACTGATATCATGTTATTAATTTTTCCCAGCTGTAACCACTGCGGATCAGTAAGGGAACCAAAGGAAGGTTAATCCAGTTTCTCACAAACTCTCTATCTTACATTTGGCCAGGCTAGTCAAAATCATGTACTGCATTATAAACTCTCTATGCATTCAAATCTTCATTACCTCAGCATGGAAATTTTTACTATTAATAGGGAAAAAGAGCTGTTAAAAAGGATCTGTATGGCTACCAGGATTGCTTCTCTACCTTTTCAGTGGGTTCTCTACATGTGGTTATTGCTCCGACCAAATAAGTGGAGAAGGTATAGTGAGTGCATAAGGCTTTCCAAGTTCTCCAGGCAGTGGGGAAAAAGTATGTAGTAGAAACAACAGATCCTCTTAATAGAACTCATAAAGAAAGATGGAACTAATTCTTTCACTATTTGTTGAATATGAAAAGGTTGCATTTAATACCTGCTGCCCTTTTTTGAACAGAGCTGTGGACCTCCTCTGAGTTGATAACGACTCTGGTATTCTTGTAGCTACTTCCTTCTCAGTCATTCAAGACAGAAAGTCCCATTTTCAGCAATTTCAGAAACAGCTGATACAGCAGTGAGGAATGACTCAATTACTCAGACCTGTTGGTGACACACACAAAGCAAATGTATCTATCTCATTAGGAAAACCACTACCTTAAAGTTCGATGGAAAACAGAAATTGTATTACTTTCTTTGGGAATCTCCTCCTTATGGAATATAAACATAATACCTAATACCCATTATCATTAGTTGATATATGTACACACAAAGTGGAAGAATAGGACAATAAATGTTTTACAAATTCATTGTACTATTTTTCAGAATAAATATCATAATACAAATACCTCAAATTATATATATTTCTTTGCAGTTAATTTTGTGTGACAAGATAAACTACTTATTGCTTTTTCCTTGACTAAAATTGCAGTCTGGGGTTTAAAAAGGCAGTAATTGGTCCACTAACTAGAATATCAGCAAGAGTACCTTTTTTTCCCCTCCTGTCTTTCCGTGTTTAAAATGGAGATCTGATCACTACAGTACTTTTTGGTAAGAATGCACTAGCTCCTTTAGCAGCACAAACCCAGGAAACATCAAAAAGACAAAACAGAATCCTTTCACCTGATAATCAGTGATATAAAAGTCATGCAAATTTCAAGTTTCCTACTCGCTGTGAAATAACAGCAACAATTCTGAGGAAAGAAAAACAGTCCTTGGCACAACACAAGAGGTTTCTAGCAGCCACAATCTGACTCAAAATCACAAAGGTCTATAGAGAATTGGTTGGAAGATCAAACAACACTTTGCAAAAATTTCCCAGCACATTTATTCACCTCCAAATCTCTATTTTCTGGAGGAGACATCAACAGGGCTTATTCTCAAAAAAGTGATTTGGATGCTAAAGAGTTCTGCAAACTGTCACTTTTTTGTTATTTGACTTGGTGATGAACTGAGCTGAAATCCACCATGACTAAGCAGAATGCAAGACTTTGCATCACCCCGGGAAAAAAGCAAGGAATGAATTGTCAAACTGATTCTGTAAATGCATCCAACCTTGTAATGTTGAAGTTATTACCTGGTCCTGAAACAGAACTCTTGCACATGTAAACAGAACCTCTTGCGCATATAGCCAGCTCCTGGGACTGCAGGAAGGGTTTACAGCTCTTTACAGAAATTAATCTTCTTGATGCCCCAAAATCACTATTGAAGTGGAAGGAATAAGCCCCCATTATTCCACCACTCAGCAACAGATATGACTACATATCTGCTTTCTTTAGATTGTCTATGCCATCCGTGCAACCCAAATAAATAAGAACCAGAGAGTAAAGTTTACCAGGAACAGATGAGGATGGAATTGTTAGTTAGAAATGCATCTGCATGCAGAGAATTAATGTGTTTGAAAGTCTTCCATATGGAAGAACAAAGATCTTTTGCTAAAACAAGGACTATTTGCTCTGTTTATACAGAACTTTTTTTGTAGTCAAGATTGAAAACTATACAGCTGTTTAGACCATTTCACAGCAGAATACTGCTCCACCTAACTCAGTGCTATTTGCTCCTCAGCCACCACACAACACTGGTCCTTGGAGGATTTTCCACTTGCAAGGTCATTCCTGAGTGACATACTGAGTCAGCTTATGGATGGATTGCAGTCTTTCACCTATTTGGTTTGCAGCAATCATTTGGAAGAGCTTTGGAAGAGCATTAACCACTAAGTAGAAATTCATTTAATTCCTGGACCTTAGGCAAGAATTCTTGATGTGTAGAAACAATGTAAACAAGCAATAGGCTTCAGAAATCCAAAGCAAATTTTGTTTATTCTCTGATGAACGGCACATCAAGTCAGCAGCAGCTCCTCAGTACAGTTTTCTTCCCCAGTGACAGTAAGATGCTGTTTCCCAAAAGGCTCAACTGCAGCTGGAGTCCACCTAGAGTTAGTCTCTGTCATACCTAAATGGATTCCCAGAGAGATAAGTAGCATATGCAAGTCTGCAAAGATAAAATTTGTCAAAGGCATGAAGGATGGCTCAAAGACAAAAATGGAGATCAGTGCAAAGATCTGGGAGCCGCAACCTGAATTTTACAATCTCTAGTGAATATCCTAAAAGCAAGGGAGACAGCAACAAGAGAGGGTCTCTACTCACAGTTTCATGACAACAGGAGGAGGGTAACGCTCAGCAGGATGAAATCTTTCCCACCAGCAGAAGTGGGATTATCTCACTTTAAACCTCTGTTGAGGGAAAAAAAGGGGGAAAAAAAATCCTTGGAAAAGAGAGGCAAATAATTCCTGGTATGGTTCCCCTCACTGCTCTTTGCATGAGAGCACTTTTATTTGCTCTGCTAAACAAGACAATGAAAACATATTCCCAGTGTTGGTCAAAAACTCTGGGAGCTGTAAAATGTTTCTAAATGATGTGAATACCATTTTGAAATTAAAAAAGGAGTGTTTCCCTAGAAAATCTTCCCTTTTTCCTCAGCTTCCTTAGAGTTTTGATTTTTAAGCAGGAAATAAGGAAAAATGAAAGAAAAATGTTTTGGAAATGTGTTTCTACACCAACCAATCCCAGCCCAGTTTGAAAAGCACATCAGAGTATTTTACAAGGGGAGAACATCATTATTTTTCTTTAGCCAGTATTCTCGCATCATCATATACCATTTCATACTTATATGGGCCAACTACCACAGAAGATGAAATTGATTTTGATCAGTGCAGTGAGCTTTTGAAGTCAGAATTAAAACATGTTTTTGCAATGAAGGAGATAAGTCACTAACAACTCAGTGGAAAAAATACATAGTGGATTTCAATAAACATAGAAATGACCTTCGGTAGAGGTTCCCAGATGTGTGCAACTTTGAGATTATTAAAAAGAAAAAGCAAAAGTAACAGCTAAAACTCAAACTGAACCAATGACCCAACAAAAAGTTTTCAGTTAAATGTGACTTGAAACAACTGCTACAGGAAAACCCTTGATATCTTAATTTGACAATTAGTTGTCAGGAAAAAAACCCATATTAAATCCATTGCAAGCTTCTAGAAAGTTCTAGGGGACAATGCTTTCCTTCAGAGCCACCTGCTAGTACAAGAGATTCACATGCCTTCTCTTTATCATGTAGAAAACACACAATCTACCTATAACTGACATTGCACCACTGCAGGATAAACTTGTAGGTGGTGACAACTCCCACATTTTTTTTCCGTTGGGGATCTAAACAGAAAATTTTGTATTAGGCATGTTTGTGGGCAGCAGGGAGCACAACAGAGATTGAAGAGTATAGTATTATATGAAAAGAGAAAGCAGAAGCTATTCATTATAAAGACAATCCTAATAAAATGAGAACATTTAATTGCTCTGCACTATGGGAAAAAAAAACCCACAAAACACTAACATACACCAAAAAAACCCACAAACCAACCATAAACCACATAATTACCCCACAAAAGACTCTGTAACTTTCCTACAAGGTTTAGGATAAACTACTACAAGCCCACATCTATGAGCCTGAGGTGGCCAGAGAAATCCTCAGTAAGGACAAGGGCAACCCTGTTGCTCTACAATGTGTTTAAGCATTAGCAAAAACCCCAAACCAAACCAAAAAAGAGTGTATGTGGGAAAATGGATTAAGTGTTGCAGTTTGTTGCATACAGCAAACCCTCACAGAGACCTCCATAGTGAGTGTGAAAGGTGAGACCATGGCAAGATCCAGGAAGGTCCTGTCCTTTCTGGGCCAGCCCAGTGCCTGCAGCGGCAGCTCTGCCACCAGTTAATATTAGTGAGCCCTTGGTTTCCTTCCCACACCTCCTTAGTGAGCAGAAGTTGTGAAAGGTGCTCAGTGCCATCCTGTCACACTGTCTGACATGGGGCGTTGAAGCACAACCACAGTCATATCACTCAGTATCGCATGAAGGAAGACACATCACCAAAGGCAGCTAAGCTGCTGTTTCGGGGATGATCAGAAATATGTTGTCAGTTTGATAAAAAACACTGATGCAAAATAATGGACTCCCACTGTTACTTAAAGTGCTGAAGCACTTATATTCAAAGCAAAAAAGCACTGATACCATAAAAGAAGGTTTTCTTCCCACAATTTGGCAGGGTTTTGTGCTCAAAAAGTAGCACGGAATTCACTGTGTAACAAGTTGTGCATCTACACAGCCTTGCCCAAAGCCAGGCTGAGGCAGTCCTTTCAAATTTTTGGTATGTGCAACCTTACTGACTTGAGTCTAAAATCTGTCACCTCTGAAGAGTGACCTAACCACCAGCCAACATTTCTTAGTGAGGCAGAGCTTACTTTTTAATTTTTTTTAATTTTTTTTTAAGGAGATTGTCTGCATCTTAACTAGAGTATCTGAAACTTCTGTATATTCCATAGAGTTCAATCAGTATTGTTGCTCCACTTCTAATTCAGTCGTGATCCTCATTCACTTCCAACATAACAATTTCTTTTCTTGACTCTTATCTAACCAGATGAGTGGAACTTATTTACATGGGTAGAAAATAGACTCATCTCTGTTTGGCTGAAATATGGAGCATTGTTATGCTTCGAGTAAACAGACACAGTTTGTTTCAATATTAAAGGAATGTTCTTTTCACTGGAAGGAAGGTGCTGATAATTGGTCCGGCGCATTTTCTTCAGGCATCTGTTAAGCTAATTACTGCTTAAGTTCACAGTCCCGATTTTTTGCATTTTTATCTCTACATTGCAAGGAATGATGGGAAAAAAAGAAAAGCTCCTCAGCAGAGCTTCTTGTTTGTTTACTTTAGCATAATGACAGTCATGACTAACTCCTCATTGTTTGATTATTTTCTGGTCAAACTATCCACAGAATTAGGATTGCTAAATTTTAATTTTGCAGCAGCTTATAGCTGAACAAAAATTTTAATTGGCCACTTGGTGTTTAAAAACAATAGATTAACCTTTGTGAATCATCGTAACCAGCAGGTTTTAGTGATCCAGGTAATTTACTTACATAATTTATTTCTTTGATTTTGAAGGAAAAGTCCATATAAATGCCATTATGTGAAATTTCCATGTAGCGCAATAATTGCAGACAAAGTTAGGCCTTCAGAAATTGATCTTCTAGCAGATTTGGGATCACCACAGAATACTTTTTAAAAGTCTGTATTTCTTTCCTCTTCAGTAAAATTGACTTTAACGTAAAGCACAAGATTTAAAAACATTACAAGCTGACTCTTGAACATAGAAGGAATTTATATCTGAAGAAACAATAACATAAACACTGAAGGCAGAGCTTAGTCCACTTAAGTGCTCTCTTTCTCGTGTCCTTTGTACCCAAGTCCCTGTGCCCATACATAAACAAGTGATGGCGCTGCTGCTTCCACAGGGTGCAGCCCATCACACTCTGGTCACACAGAACAGACACCCACAGCCTCCAGGCTAAGCCTACTTGAAAGGCTAAGCCTGCTTGAAAAACTAAGCTAATATCAGCAAAGCATTACCAGCCCTCTAACATGGACACCCCAAGTACATAATCAACGAAGCTCACCATAATTATAAGTAGTCTAAGTGGGAATTGTACTCTGCTTCTGTATTTCTCACTCTGCCTCCCAATCTCAAAGGTGAGGAAACCTCCTGAGCTCACGTGTCAGGAATGCTTAGCTGATTATTTTACTGCAAGTGTACTGCAATTACCTCTCCTCTCTCTCCTTAGGCCTTTGGTTTAAGAGCCTTTAAGAGTGCATTGCTGAACCCTTGGAAAAAAAAGGAGTTATAGTGGACGGGTTTTCTCCTGAATCAGGCAACTGAGAAGGAAACCACATATGATAAATCCTGATTTGACCAAGCATGAATCCTTTATTATATAAATCAACTTCATGTTGTTTATGCAGTCAATATAAAAATTCACTTACAGATTTCATTAAACTGCACATTTTATTCTGCTTAGTGAAGAGCAATCTGCCTGACCTTACACATACTCTGCAAGCGCAGGCCAGGGAGTGATCTTGTGAACAGGACAAAAAAAAAGAACATCTTTCTCCCTTCATTCTTCGCAAATATCAGAGAACTCTGGAATGGTTTGGGTTGGTAGTGACATTAAAGGTCATCTATTTCCAAGCCCCCTGCCATGGCAGGGAGGACACACCTTCCACCAGACTGTGTTGCTCAAATCCCCATCCAATAGGCCTTGAACACTTCCAGGGAGGGGCCATACTCAACTTCTCTGGGCAACCTGTTCCAGTACCTCACCACCCTCACAGAAGGAGTTTCTTCCTAATATCTATGAAACTGTTACCCCTTGTCTTATCATCACACTCCCTGATAAAGAGTCCCTCCTCATCTTTCCTGTAGCTCCCTTTAAGTACTGGAAGGTCCCCTCAGAGCCTTCTCTTCTCCAGGCTGAAGAGCTCCACCTCTTTCAGTCTGTCCTGATAAAGGGAGGTGCTCCAAGCCCCTGATCATCTTCGTGGCCTTATTCCAGACCCACTCAAGCAGGTCCATAAAAATATATTCACTAGAGTGTCCCTATTACTTACAGCTTTTACTACTGCTGCCATCCCACCTGAGGAACAAGTTTCTTAGATCTCATAATCGAGATTTCCAAAGCTGAAAAATTTAGTCATGGAGTTCTCATTACTTTAAATTGCTTATCTATTCCAAATACTAGAATCTAGACTTTTTTAATTGCATCTCAGTCTTGGAGAGGAAATGTACAGCAAGCAACTGATTTCAATTATTTTCTCAGTAATGGTTAGCCTTCCTTTTAAATGAGTATTTAAAAACGTTCTTCATATTTCAAAACAAAATGCTCAGGAAATTTGTTTTCTTTGTCATGCCGAAAAGCTTCTTCATGTGACAACTTTATTTCTGAGTTTTCTGCACTACTTTAACTCTCAGTTATCATTGAGGTAAATGATAAACAGAGCTCACAAAAAGAAAAAAAAAAGAAAAACAAAAAAACCCACAACCCTTGGCAGGTGGAAATGAGCGAAGAAACAGTTCTTGAATTACGTCAGAGCAGATTTTCAAAATGCCCAGCAGCCATCAGCTTCCAGCATTTGCAAATGCAACATCTGGTCACCTATTTCCAGGCCTAATTGGGAGTCACTTGGGGTACCGAGATCCGGATATAGAGATCTGTTTGAAGTTTGGTCTGTATTTCTGCTTAAAAACAGCTATGTTGGCTTGCGAAGTCAGCATTTGCATATTAGTGAGTATGTGGAATGCTACTCTCCAGTTCATCTTGCAAAGTCCTAGAGACAAATCCTATGTGAATTTTAAGACTGTGCTTTCTACCACTGTTTATGAGGCAGGAAGCTGTCACTGTGGTTTATACTGCATCTAATCAATGCTCAGGGAAGAATTAAAGTGGTTATAGTTTGCTATTAAAAAGACATGGGTGGCTAGATAACTTTGATCTTGGAGTCTGCTTAGCCCTGAAAAGGAATGTAATTAAAAGCATCCTGCTTTGGAATTTCAAGCTATATTTTTTTTAAAGTGACTACAATCTCCCTCCTCTTCTCCCTGCCTGATCAGAAAAAGCAAGAACAGGCACTGTCAAACACTGGAGATAAAAGAGCATGGCTTCCCAGCAAAGCTTGCAGCTACAGAAGCAAAAGTTTGTGGAATATCTTTATTTAAACAAGTGTCAAACCACTTGTGTAATGCAAATGCACAGCACCGTAGTAGGTAGGCAATGCTAAATACAGATTGACCCTTCTTCCCTAAAAATACCAAAAAAATTAAATGCTCCATCTTTTCCTACAGGAAGGTATTAGGGAATTGCTGGAAAAAACACAGCCCATCACAGTCTAACTTCATTTATGCAATGGCTTTTGGTTCAAAGCAGCAGGGTCTGGCCTTACGGCAGCACTCAGCAGTCAAGTCGGGAAATTACACACACAGTCAGGTCAAGATGGGGCACTGACAGACCAAAACAAGCATTTTCTGTCTGAACTTCATAGCACTCTTCCATGTTGTCAAGCCTATTCAGCAAGCCCTCCTCTGATCTCCCCCCACCTGAGCAAAATCTGCCTTTGACCTCATACAACTGAGACACAGGAGAGGGAGGGAAGGACCAGAGAAGGAACAAGTGGCTAGAGCCAGAAGGTAATTCCTTGTGACATGCTTTATATTTGGCTCTTCCCGGCCTTCCTACTACCTTCAGTTTCTACAACCAGAATTCAGTTAAGCCTTCTGGAGCAGTTATTATTAAGTTTATAGATTAAAATTTTAAAATGCCAAGCACAGGATGTGAAAGTAATTGGTGCTTATAAAGAAACACAAAGTCAAAAACTTGTATTGGTAAAATAAACTGCATTTTGAAGAAACATCAAGAAACATGAAGGATAAATTACATGGAATAGGTGTACAAGATGAACCATTCTTTTAATCCCCAATCCCTAAACTTGCAATTGCATTTTCATATTATACACAGACTCAAGGGGCATTGTGTTTTATATGTAATCTATAATTTGTTTGAGGTATGGGCAATTTCCTCTGGTCTCCTTGTACTGCAGTCAGCACAATAAAGTCCAGGTTCAGAGCTACAGTTTTTTTAAAGCTAGGAGAAAATAACACCGTTGAATTTCCTTCTTGAGATTACGTTAACAAGTCCAGTCAGCAACTGGACCAAGCATGCAATTGATGCTGTGAAAAGGCCGAAATCAGAACTTAATAGCCTTGATGTCTGTTAAGCAGGTATTCTTTATTGCAGCGCTGGGCACGCCTGGGATAGCTCCACCTGGTGTGTGCCCCGAGAAAGGCTGGACGTACAGCTTTTATACTGTTTAGATATACATATTCATGCAATTTCTGAGAACTTATTAACATGTTGCCGCCCACTCCCGCATGCATAATACAGTCTTTCGGTGGTCGTCAGGGTCTCTGGTGGTCGTTTTACTTCATCATGGTAGTCTTCATCTTACTGTCCTGTTGATGAGCTCCATTCAGTTAACTCCTTGTCTTTGTTAAGAGAGTCCAAGGCTGGCCTTGGCTGGTTCTGCATATCTTACTGGCCCTTGGGAGTCCTGGCGTATTCCATCTTTGAAGATAAGAGCATCCTGCCCTCGGGGATAAGCTCTGCTTGTGGAATACCTGTCTCACACCTCCATTGTCCCACTAATTCTGTTTGGTAAGAGCATCCAGAGTCTTTTACATACCAGCTAAAACTACAGTTCTGGCTATAACTATGGTTCCAGCTAAAACCACGGCTTCACAATTATGAAAAATTTGTCAGCGTGGCTAAAAACAAGAGTGGGTTCAGCAAGCAGCCCTCAAATGGGACAACACATGGATTCATCTGCACAGCAGCAGCCACGTGGTCACCCAGTGACCAGCTGGACACTGCCACAGCCCAGCAGCTTTTGACATGCAACTCTATGCACATCCCACATCACCATGTGCCTGCTCTGGCAGTACCAGGTAACCCATCCCTGTAGAAATAGCAGCTTGCAAATCTACAACGTAATCAGCAGCTGTGAATAGTCTCTTTGACTAATCCTGTGATATGATAGAAGCATTTGCTGATTTGAGTGCAATGTGGCAGTACAGTTCTGCACCCATAAGCAGAACAGGAGGCTGACATGTCACGGTTACCCAGCAAACATCTGAATAACTGAAGAGACACAGCTCATTACTGCAGAGATTATTGTTTGGAAGCCAAAATTATTATTTTCTGTTTACTCCATGCTGTTTTCTAAGCTAAGCAACAATGACAAGTGAATTAAACATCCAAGTAATGAAATAGCCACTAATAATGCTAAATAAGGTCCAAGTTCAGCAAGGTGCTATAGTCAACTGAATCACTACTGAGTGTACAGTTCCTGAAAGAAGCATTAACAAATACTGGGGGCTTTTTTAAAAAAAAAAGCTTTTTTCTGTTGTAGTAGTATGACCATGTTACCATAGCATTTTATCACCTCTATCTTCAGGAGGTTGCTTGCACTTCCACTTATTCTGAGGGATTTAATGCACAATTGTGTGAATGGGGAATTGTACCTATAAGTTAAAACAGTCTGTTATATTCTTCTGCTACAAGCTAGGACAGTGTCAAGACCTAACTAGGGTTTTACACTTTCACATATACAGAAGCGGGGGACGGGATTTTCCTGGAACGGATAAAGCCTGAGTGGGACAACCAGTAACAGCATAAAAGAAGCTGACACAGCTCCAGAGAATCAGTCAAAGCAGCAAGAATACTGCATGCAGCAAGCAACGTTTAAAAGGCTTTTGAGAAAATAGCTGCAGTTTCAGCTACCACAGCAACTGAATGGCCCCCCACACAGCCCTAAAACACATGAAATAAAACACTTTTCTTACAACGTGCCAGGAAAAGAACTGAAACAACTATCAGAATGCGGGTGCATCTTCCTTGGCAATTTATTGTGTTGTGTCAGTACTTTTCTGATGCAAAGCTCCCCGATGTCCCCTTTTGAAGTGTTTTAGATTGTGCTTTGCAGCTCCCCCAGCTGGACCTTCCCCACAGAAACCCATGTGGAAAGTACAGACCATCAAACCTATCAATCAGGCAAAAACCATTGTCCTCAAACCAAGACAATCAGGAATACAACATTCCAAATCCCAGTTTGTAAAATCAGACATTGAAATAAGATTACCAGTCTAGCCCTAGGAGATCACTAGAACTGCAGGTCCTTGAACAGTATTGCTTCGCTCTAAGTCACCTCTCATGCTAAAATGCTTGTTATTACAGATATATCCTGGGGATACTACAGGGGAATATTTCACAGCAACTATTTGATGCTGCAGAAATTACTCCTGATGGCTGGTCTCAGAGCTGTATCTCCAGTGCATCCCTCCAGCATGGCCCTTAGTATTTTGACCTTCTATATTAACATTTCTGCTCTTTCACATTTCTGGGGAAAAGCTTTTAACTTTGTCTGTCAGGCCAGACAGTAAAGATTTGCATTCTAAGATGTTAAAAATGCAATGTAACTGTAGACACAGAGACCTACATTATATACCAGCGTCATGTTTTTTCTTGAAGTGATCCCACCAATCTCCACATTCTGGCACTGATACTCAGAAAAAGTGGATCTTAGGGACTACTATCTGAATCCAAGAGTTTCACAGGGAAGTTGTGATTTTGCATCACGTTAGGGTGGATGGAGTGATACAATGCATCTCTTCAGTCAGTACCTTTGATAACCTTGTTTTTTATCCTCAGAATAAAGTCAGAAATATTTGTGGGGTTCTGTTTTTGCTTTTCACCTCTCTCTGGTCAAAATCAAATTAGATTTCAAAAGACTAACTGATTCTTTTCTATGTCCTAAAAAGAGTAAAATTTCATTTTCCCACCCACAGTAGACCTGCATACCGTATCTTAATACCTGGAGCTAGATTTTCAAAGAAAGGGGAATATATAGCATGATAAACTTTTTAAGAAACAGCTCTAAAGCTTAGAGCTTGTATAATAATGGGTTTACTCTAAAAGCAGATATTGAGGACAACACCAAATTTTATGTCCTTATTCTAGCAGAATAAAGCAGATGAGAAAAAAAGAGACTAGATTCTTCACAAAGAGAATGGAAAAAACTGCTAATTTGAGAAAGCTCTGGGGGTCCTGCTTTGTTGCTTACTGGGAGGGAGTGTTTGGAACACAACAATCCTTCCCTTTCATTGGGCTTCCAGGAAGACTTACTCAACCCCTTCATTCACACTATAGCTCAATCACCTTTATGCCTGTCTGAAAGCAAATATGCTTAAACATATTGATCCATCAAAGTTATCAGGTATTACCACTAAGTGAATTCAGCCACATTTCCAAAAAGTAAACATACATACCTTTCTGCAGTAAACATACATACTTCATACTTGAAGACCAGATCCCCTTGCACTAGCTGGAGCAAACACCAAAAAACATTTTGCAGTTTAAACGTCAGAGAAGAGACAGCAATGTAGAAGCATGATGGAAAGTATTTGAGCACCACAAAAGGGTCTTCCTAATCCATAGAAAGCATGTCTGCACAAACATTTTCTGAGCAGCACATAGTTTCTGGTAACAAGACTACACTGCTAGGAGGTGGCTCTTTCCTGCAGAGGAGCATTGTTCCCCTTAACTGAGGGTAGCCATCTAGCACTGCGATAATGGAAAGGTTGTACAGATACAGCAGTAAAACTACTACAGAGATACGCTGCTTCGGGGCTAGAAATGACTGCAACCATTTAAAAATTTGCAGGTTCTTGACATCTTGTGAGACTTGCCTTCCTGTCTCGTACCCCAGTATCGTGCTGTTCCTTCCAAGGTCTGTCCCTGTCTCATGGCTAAGCAGGCAGTTAACATGGGAGGTTTAGGCTCAGGATTGCTTGTTAAGGCAGAAATTACAGTAGTTCGCATGACAATATAAAGAAGCATTTTAAAGTTCACTGATTCCTGGCATTGTAAAAGGTATTGATCATGGGTTAAGGAACAGGAAATCATGCTTCGAGTGCAATTATCCTAGAGAAAGTATGGGGGATTGTGTATGGAAGCTATTTTCCTGTAGCCTTTTCTTGTTGCCTTTAACTCTTCTGCAGCATCAATTGCAATGTTAAGAATACAGTGAACTTCGTTTCTCTAAGCCCTCAGTTGAAGAATTTGCCTTTTTCCTTTTACATCTTCTTCCCAGGTCATTTGTAAATGTGCCTGCTGAAAAGGTTGTTAAAGGCAAATTTACAGGGAGACATATCAAATCAGCCTTCCAAAGGATGGATCTCAGCTAGCAAATATTTTATTATGACAGCATTAAGTAACCATTTCCACACAGGAAAGAAAAGCTCCAGTTTCAAGCTGAATGGTGGCAAGCTATATATCCACATCTTATGCATTCGACCTGCATCTATAATATCTGTGCACAACCAGCAATTCTAATAAAAGAGAATAGCCCAGCCAAGACACTGCTGCACATAAGCTTTTCCTCCTGTTTAAAATGCGGCACCCCAAAACATATACTTTGTGTATAACAATCACCAGGCACCTGTGAGCTGGTCCTTAGGGAGAAAGATGTTGTTTCCTACATTTTATGGACAGGAAAGTTAAGGTTAAAGGTGTATAAATGAGAAAATGAAGAACTAAACTCAACCTCTAGCTTTAGCTTAGAGTAAAGGAAATAAAAGTAACACTCCTTAAGACTGCCTCCTCAACATTCATTATAATTTCCCTCCTTTGAGAGGGAAATTATTCTAGTTTCTTTGAGCTATGACTGAGGGTGTATGACATCACTGTGCACTTCTTTTATGGCCCTGTTTTTTTAGGCAATCCATCTATTTTCAAAGATTTAATAGTACTATACAGTTTTGGTAAAACTGTTCATAAACCTCTGACATAAATTGAAACACAAGCTGACAAAGAACAGTAAGTGATCAAACAGTCCCCTGACATTACATGAAGCCATATATGTCCCTTTTTTAAATATTTCCTACCTATCAAATTCACTTACTTATCTTTATCACCATTATCTTAGACCCCCAGCTCCTGAACAGACATAAATTTCTCTCCCAAACTTGATTTACAAGCAACTATCTTGTACCTACCATGCCTGTTCACAAAAAAAACCTCAGCTGTAACCAAACACAAAAGACATTGGCCACCAACATCTATAACTTAAAGCCTCCCAGTTCTCGTAATACGCTGGAGTAATAGGTAAGGAACCTATATAAGCCTTCTTTCTTAAATGTTTTTCTATTTTTAGTGAGAAAGGTATGTTTAAAAGAAGGGTATATGTTATTTCGGAGTTAAGACTACAGCAAGTTTTACAGAGTCTTTTAAAGTTCAACAGTTCAGATAAGTGAGGTCCTACAGAAAATGCTAAAGGGAATGAGCTAAGGGGTGTTGGAAAGGAACTAGTAGTTATTTAGTTCAGTTGTAAGATATTAAGAGATGAACAGTTCAGAAAAGCTCAGTCTTAATTTTAGGCTACAAAGTGATTTCATAAATAGATAATCAACTTAATTTGAAAAATCTCATGGTTTAGGCTAGAATCTACCTATATAATGGTTGCTACCAGAAAGGTGTTTTACCTAGTGGAAGGGTAATCTATAGCCTTGTCCTTAGAGACTACTGATACTGCCTGCTGTCTTTAGAGGGAGTAGTAATGTGTTACTGTAGAGAAGATGGTGATCCAGATTTCTCACAGCTTCCTATAAAGAGAATGTTGATATTTGTAGTGAGGTTGCAGCTGAGATTGTTTAAGAACTATTATTTTATAGGTTAGGAAAATAGTCTCTATGTTTAGGACATTGAAATGTTCATCACTAATTATTTCTACTAGTACTTATGAGGTTTGTTCTTCCAGTTTTTTTTCACAAGACGAACCTTGGGGATCTTTGCCAGGAATATCACTCCCCATGGATGGGTTAAGGACTAGGTCTTAAGCCCTAGACAACATTTCTATTACATGAGGCAAAAAACGCTGTGCAGACTCCTGTTCACTTTTGTTAGTAATTGGTTGCATCTGGCATAATGTTAAGAATCTTCACTCTGTTTTGTTATTACTATTTAGTTTTAAGGGTGTGAGGGGATACGCTGAGAGACTGGCTAACAACCATTTTGTAAATACATAGCGATACTCAGTTCCTCCGTGTTTGAACCACAGGTTTTCTGGGGCTTATCTTTTATGTTTAGGTTTGGCAGATGTCCGCATATGATATATAGATTCTCCATTTTCATGACTTCTTTACAGCCAGAATTGCATGTGGGAAGGAAACATGATGAGACAAGTGACTGCAATCTCTATCACACGTATGATCACACATACGGCACTTGGCAGAGTATTTGGAGGAATAGGAGGGAAGACTGGCAAACACAAATCCACAGCCTAACATAATTGAGGTAAGTGACTTTGTACAAATAGCAGGATAAACTACACTTGTATCTTGATTAGCATTAATAGTCTAAGCATTCTCAGCAAGTGCTCATTGGGGATGGGAATTCTCTGTAGTCTGTACTGGATTAGCTTGAAGGAATAGAAAATGTTGTACCTGCCTCCCACATATGGTGTAAGGCTTAATAAATATTTGCAACACGGATGAAGATTCTGGCAGAGGCTATTACAAATGTGAAGTGCTATTATCAATCTAACGTGCTAAAAATATTCATTTCTTTGCCTCTGATAAAGCATCTTGTTAATGAGCTATTTCACCAACGTCTAAACAAATTCAGTGTAAAATGATTTATTACCATGTTTGCAATAAAGAAAATATAAACACATTCCCAAAGAAACAAACTCTCACTCAAGGAGCAATCTTTGGCAAGGTTCGTAAGTTCTGTTGTATTTCAATCATTCTTTTTTGATTCTGCCAAAACAATTTGCCATAATATAGTAAGACACAGACTGTATTTTTTTAAAAATTATTTAATTTCTGCATGCATTGACTGTTTGAGGTAACGTAACTTCAATTGTCTTGCAGATTTAAAATTAAAATTAATATGAAGGACGAATGTTAAATCATAGAATGTCTTATGCTGGAAGGCACCTCAGAGATCATCTAATCTAACCTACAGGAACTTACATTGAAAGTCTGACATGCTGAATTGACTATATAAAATACACCTCTTTAGCTGGAAATGAGCATGGAAAATCTGAGCCTCAAAGGCCACATGGTCATCTCTGGAAACACACTGCAAACATATCATAGATCCAGGCTTCAGAGGGCAAGGTAAAACTCTCCTTAATCTAAGTTATTCATTGTAATTTGAAAGAAAATCTTGAAAATTGTAGATGTCGTAGGTGACTGCACATGCCTCAATCCACACCTAAAACAAGTCAGCACTGAAAGGTGCCTGGAAAAAAGGTGCTAGATTAGTCCATAACAGATAAAATCATGTAGTTAACTCAGATTCAACAAACCGATGGTGAAATTATGCTGTTTATTAGTCATAAAATTTTGTCAGCTTATCAATTACAGGATTTATTCAGAAAGGCAGATTGTTTCTCCTCCTATGTGTATCTTAGAGGCTTTCTATTTTCCACTACCTTTTTGCCTACATATATGGGAAGTTATGAAACCAGAGACCCATAAAACTGTAGAGAGACTGAGTTGGTAACTGAAGTACAGAGAGTAAAATCTAGTTTCTTTAATAATCTTACATTAAGCAATTTGCTATAAATTTTGGCTTTAAAAGTATCAGTGTGTTAAAAAAAGATTACATAGATTTTTTTGCTTGTTTATTTGTAACAGAGCAAGGAACTTCTAACACTGAAACTCCAGTCAACAAGATTTGCAGCAGAACTCTGGCATACATGTGAATGCTTTCTCAGTTCTGGCTACCATGTAGATGCAAGGTTCATACCAAAGTGTAGAATCTCGGCAGATCTTATGAGGAGGAAAAATTTGAAGACATAATAATTACAAAGAGTAGCAAGTCCACAGCTCCTTTGAGGAAGTGTCTTCTCTGATAGCCTCATCTAACATGAATGAAAATCTCAGCAATTTACAACATTAACTGGTTGATATTTTTTCATAAGAGTGCTATATGGAAGTAAGTGTCAGTTGTCACAGCTGGCATTTTTCCCAATACTTCTCTTTAGTATTAGTAGCAATTTCATTGACCATTTACCCTGAAAAACATATTGGAAATATTTGCATTGGTCTGAGTCTCTGCTGCTAAAAATGGCAGCAGTTCCACTGATGCTAATAGAGATATGATAAGCAGAACTAGCTAGGGACCGAGCTTCTTAATGCTATATCTCTCTGCACTCCTGTAGTTTGCTAAACCATGTTTAATGTCCTGCCATAGCCCATTGCAATAACTGTGAATATTGGCCACTTTCAGAATACTGCAAATGTATTATTTATATCATCAAATCTCTTTTATAAAATACAAAGCAAATTGTACAGACAACCTCCATTATTTCCTTGTGGCTGGAAGGCAAATCTCTCGCTTTGTTTTAACAGAATATAACTTCCATTGATTTATAGCTTTGCAGATCATTCCGTGTGTGATTGCTGATTTCACTGTCCAACAGGGACTAGAGAAGCTGTGTGTTTTGGCAAGTGCTATTCATCTTCTATGCTTCAGTCCCCCCTGTTACGTTATTCTGATGTCTATGTACTACAGTAGCAGTGATCACTGTAGCTGAACAGAAAGCTGAGATTAGCAGCTCTTCCTCACATGTGGCAAAACACTAGATTTCAGAGCCTCTAGGGCTCTGTAGACCTCATGAACAAAATGCCTGAGATGTGATATAAGGCTTTGGAGAGGGAGATAGACTTTCAGTTTAGCTTCTTTGTCAGTTCCACAAGTAGATAGCAGCTTTTCTCCTTGCAAGCAGTCCATGTCTCTTTGGACTAAGGTAGGAATATAAGATCTGACAGCAGCAATGGTGGACATTCAAACCAGCTTATCAAGGCTATTTTGGGCAGCCTGAAACACAGCAAGTTGTACTCAGGCTTTCACATTTTGCACATATATAATACTAAGCAGCAGTTGGCCCCTGTGGAGCGGTACTAGAAAGGGAAATGTGAAGACATGCTGTCAGTAAACAAATGCATGAGCTTTAGGGAATGACATTCTCCTTGAATGCACACTGAAATAAGGTTAGAGAAGTTTGGTGTACGTATTCAGGGGAATGCTCGAAGTCCCTACAGACCTTGATGTATACCTCTAAAAATTCTTACTGTAACTTTACATCTGAAAAAAATGCTGAAAGCAACCCTTGGATGGGAAATCATTGCTTACAACACATAGCACAAAGAAATCAAAATGTAAATCAGGGTACTGGGAGTTGTGAGGGAAGCACAAAACAGAGGAAAATACCGAAATGTTTTTAAATAGTTTTCTGTATCTTGGCTGGTTGTTCACTAAGTGTTTCAGATGCTACACATGCTTTGACTGGTAAAATAATTCTTAAAAAAAGATTTGCTCCAAATGGTTGCCTTTCTAACATAACCAAAGATAATATTGGAGCAGTTTAGATCCCATGACATTTGAACTGAAACTTGGAAAATATGGAGAGTATGTTCTGAGATTTGGTATAAGAATGCAAGGAATAAAACAGTGTATTTTCATGCTGGCATAACTTTGTCACAAATAGGTGGTGATTACTAATCCTTTGAATGGCTTGTTAGTGCATGGTTCACTGAAATTAAAGAATAGCTTGTAAATATGCATCATTCTGAATATTTTGTTGAATAGTTAAACCACTGTCAATTCAGAAAAGTCTTTTTTGTTAATTGTATGGCAGACAAATGCTTGTATTTCACACTGGGGAGCAATTAGTTGTTAATGTCTTCCTAGGATTAGCTATTTTAGAGAAAATGGTGGGAATAATGCTAGAATAGTAATATTTTAAAACTGAAATCTCATTGCATTGTGCTATGGTATGATCAGTAAATATGATGTGAACAGTTTAACTCATTTATGTGGATTAATGCATTTACTTGCACATCTCACCTGCGACAACTTCAGCCGAAGACTTTGAACTTCAGAATTACAAATGAGTGACACTAAAACTCATAGTTAAATACCCAGGAACAGAAGAGAACTGCTTTTTTAATACAGCATATTTGTTGTCAGTGTTTCTGTTTTCAGGGGCAGTGTCACTCCTTATCTTTTGTTGCTTACTATGAATCTTCATTTTAGCCTGAACTAGCTTGCCTGGGCATCATCACAGTACCTCGGTTTGACAAGAGAATGAGTCAGTAAATCCATTCAACACATTTCTTTTGGTTTAGGAAGAGGTGTTGTTTCAACACAGGAACACCTATATGGCTTGTAAAAAGAATGTGAATAAAATACCTGCTTGAGGGGGTTTCCATCTTGCAAAGGAGAGCCATCACTTGATATGAGAACAAGGTGTCAAGGCTATTCTTTTCTACATGCTAAATTACTAGGGACCTTGTAGACAAATGAAGGGTAGTCCAGAGGGGAGCAGCAGAAAAACGATAAAATACTTGGAAAATTAAAATTGCAAAGGTGATAAAGAGGATTGACCATCTAGCACTTAGAGAAGAGGAGGCATAACTGTCTATACGTATATAAAGAGATATTACAGAGAGAACAGGGACCAATTATTCTCTCAGGTTATCAAGGACAGAACAAAACTAATGGATTTAGGAAGCTGCAGGGAAAACGTCAAGTTAACATTAGGAAATACGTTGGGAAGAAGAACAATCAGGACAATGTATGATGCTCTCAAGGGGAGTTGGGTAGGATTTCCATCACTGAGCTTACTCAAGTGTAAGGCTTGACATCAGTCTGATATAACAGTTCTTTTTGTGCCCTAAAGTCCACCAGAACTTAAAGACCTTGGTTCTGCAAAGCTTCATGTAAAAACATAATCCTTATAAAGCCAGAAGACTTTGCCTGATCCAGAACTACTTTTCTGTTGCCATATACTTTAGTAAATATTTAAGAGGTGCCACAATGTGCTAGCCTCCTTCCCAAAGAAGCAAATTTACAAGTAGTAGATATGTATACAAATTGCAAGACATGGTAAATCTTCTGCCTTTTTCCTTATCAAAATCCATAAACGTTTGTCTGTTGTTCCATATGCACCTTTTAGTTCATACAGTTTATGAATTGGTTTTCACATTTAAGCCTCACAGAAATCCAACGTTCTGAAATTTATATTCAAATGGAATACATACTTGTTGTTTGAATTTAGTTCTCTATTGTGATTTCTTTCATTATTATAATATTTTAACCTAGGTATATGGTTTTTAAGCCAGCCTCCAAAAATGTGTGTCACATGACTTTCCAGAATAATAACTATGGGAAGAATTTCAATATGTGGGCAAAATAGACTATTTGTATGTATTGCCATTATAGAATCCAAGCAATGGGTTTATACTCGGCATCAGTATTTCAGGAGAATTTTGGTCAAGAACAGTCATTCTGCTTTTATTAGTAATTGCTCACGCTCAACAGAAACTCAAAAAAATGCTAATGAGTTTAATGAATCAAAACTTTCACTGCCTGCCTGCTGCTATTTGTGTCAAACTCCAGCGAAATTAAGGTACCGACAGTGTTTGATGAACAGGATAAAATCACAATCCTGTCAAGAAACCAGACTTACAGCTGCAAACTGACCAAATGGCATAGCTTGCTTTGCTTAAGGGGAAGAGTAGTGGCTAGCCACGTGCTTCTGTGATAATGATGGAAGGGCTAATGAGATACCAGGTAAATCTTCTGATTATGTTATAAATAGATATGCTTTATGATAATACACAAGTGTAAACATTCAAAGTTGTATCTTATTTTACATATAGTCGGGTTAACACTTCCAAGTTTTTTGCATGGGTTTCTAACTGTGTTACAAAAATTGGTATTGTGGGTTTCCTTAAGGAATTGTGCTACCTCGCTGAGTTTCAGTTCCTAAAGTCAGTCTCTAAAGCTTCAGATATCAATGTCTATATTTCAACAGTGTATGGAAACATGAGTTTGCCTTTTCTCTTCAAGTGCCCTCTTTGTCACATAGTAAAAGAATTTGTTGTTTCTATTCCACTGTTTCATCTGCCAGACTCTGACCTTTGTAAGGTACCTGGAGTATGGATTGTGTCTTTCAACATGAATGCAACAGCATGCAGAATAAGAGGGCAAAAGTAAGCAAGCCTACTTTCCTACTACGTGACAATAGGTTCAAATATGTGGGGGTTTTTTCAGTTCATTTAACATTCAGATGCAGCATTTTCTTGCCTTCAGCCATGACTTCTCAGCTTTATGCAGAGTACAGGAACCAGATCTACACAAAAAAGGAGACAAATTGGGAACGTTAGTCTAGAATAGCCATAAAGCTGTCACAACAGTACCAATACTAAATACAAAAAATTACCTCTCTTCCGCTAATAACCTCAGTGCTGTTTCTTGGGAAGTCCTCTAGCCAAACTTTCCTTCTGCTTACAGGAAGACATTACCACCCAGGGTATATCTCTCTCTATATATATCTTTCTGTGTGTTGTTCCAGGATAAACATACTAGACATGCTTATCCTCATGCCAGTATTTATTAAGGAAATAAGTAGAAGTGTATGATCATAGGGGTTTCTTTTGTTGCTCAGATGTGTAAATGTTCATCTAAACTTTGGAGGTGATTGGGATTTGTAATAATATTATGGGTAGACAGTGGAAGAACTCATCCAATAGCTACAGTGAAATATATAACAGTCTAGGAACAGTTTTCCTTCTGAAATAACTTTCCCTGTTCTTAATAACAATTTTAAGAAAACAGGGGAAAACCATTTATTTGCTGATTCCATAAAATGCTGCTCCTTAACTTTCATGGAGGACCACACTTTTGCCTATGGATTAAGCAATTATTTCTGATTTGTTTGCCCATTTCCTGTAGGATTTGGACATAAGAACTTTTTAACTTTTGCTGCCTCTCAGTTGAGGTCCTGGATAGGACAATGAACAACAACAACTTCCGAGGCTCTGCTGGAAACATGTCCAAAAAACCATTATGTGGATAGAGCTTTATCTGGGCTTATCAAAACTTCCCTGCTGTGTCTGAACTCTCCCTTGAAAACCTAGCTCACTAAAATGTCTGAAACATTAATGCTCTGGAATCTCAGCCGCTTGGCTTGATCTTTAAAGAAAGCTGTGGATAATTTAACTAGAAAACAGGTATTTTGAGAGCAAGTTTGATTTTAATAATAGCACCTCTGACATGAAGGCGGTGTGTTCAAAGCAAAAAGAGAGGCAAACAATTGTTCCCTTCATGAGGCATTCTCACACAGGAGAAAGCTATTAGCAGCATCGCTGGATGTTCTTTTAGTTTCACCTGAAGAGGAGCAGGAAACACTTGACCAATGCTTGATACCAGCCTCACTAATTTCCAGCCATATTTTCTCTGTACAAAAAGACAGCATAATCTAATTATTTTTCTGGCAGTTATTAATGAGCACATATACATGGACAAAGTATTGATGAGATATGTTAATCTCAATTGAGATAAGGAAGAATTTGCAGGCTGGATTCATTTATAAGTATCAGCAGTACACATTTGTCATTGATACATATCTAATAAACTATGTACAGAAGACATCTTGATAACTCCCTTCCAATAAAGTTTTCGCAGTGCTGGTATACGCTTTAACTCATCCCCATTGTACCTTTCATGATTTACAGCTGAGTGGATCTAACCTGAGAAGCTCACAGTGTTCAGCAGTAGTAATAAAGAGAGGCTGCCTCTTTCTTTGGTATAAATATGACCTGCAGACTTTGTAGCTATACTCTGTGCAGATGGCATGTTCACAAATCAATGTGTGCCAAGTATATCCAATTCTTATTATGCATTGTGTCTTGCTGTACAGTGTAAATAAAGTACTTCTTAGCAGGCATGCTTCTGATAGGAGACAAACATGGTTAAAGAACTGATCAAGTCATGTCAGGATCAGCTCTTCAGACCACAGGGTCCATAGGAGATGCTTCCTACCCCTTCAGAAATACTTCTCTGACTTCTACAGTGGACTGTAATGTGTGCCATGCAATGTGTTATATTATCCACTTACAGCATTGGTGCCTTTTTCTTAAAATCGCATCATGAGGGACTCAACATGAGATCCAGTTGCCAACAATTGATTTTATCTGATGTGTACTTCTCCTGCATAGCTTGTCTGAAGACATATGCTTCATGACTCACTTATTATTTAATTTACTTTTGTCACAAGCTTCATTTTATAATAGTGAATTCTTGATCAGAAAAGTCAAGTCACATTTAGAAGACATAAGAAAATCTGATTTTTTTCACCTTGGAGAGTTTTCCTATTTTGTTTATCCAGTCTACATTTTGTGGTTCACCTAAGGCCTGTCTTCTTCAGAATTGGCTACCTATGGCTAAAATTGGTGCATCAGTTTTCCTGATCATGTGGTTGGAAGTAAAGATTGTTCCAAGTGTAAAAGAATTGATCACCCCTGATTTAATTAAAAAAAATGTCCAGGTTAACTCCAAATTAGTCTAGACAGACTTCCATAAATTTTACAGGTAGGCTGCCATGCCTATGAGACATGTGCTTAGGACAAATTTCAAACTTTAGTGGAAAACAATAGGAAGATTCATCCTGATACTATAGAATTTTGATCAGCTTCATGATATTTAGATTTGACAAATATGTATTTATGCTTCTAAAGAGTCCTCAAAATAATTCTTGGAGGACCACCAGTTACATTGAAAAGGTGAGACTATATAGTCTTTATTATAAAATGTCTTTGTCAAAAAAAAAGAAAGCATTTTCACATTTAGTCTTTTATTTCAGTCTTACCAACTAACAGATAAGTACTTCACTTTTTCATACTACTTAGCATGTAGGAGGGAGGAAAGAGGGAAGGGTGAGTGTTTGGATGATCTTATTCTACTTCTTAAAGGGTTTTAGTGTATCACTTCCATCTCTGATCAAGAGGGATTATTAGGATTTCTTTACAGTGGATGCACAGTTCTAAAAAAATACTCACAAGCATGTGAACACAGAATAAAATTCACCTTCAAAGCCCTAAAGAAGATGCAAGAGAAGGCACATTTGCATTTTAAATTTTTATTCTAAATCCAGCACAGGGTACCTGAAGGAGTGAGGCCTCTTTAAAAATTCATAAGAAGTTTTGGATCTGGAATCCTAGCATATTTCCTGTTGAGGGAATGCATACATCACAAAATGCCACCATCACTTGCCACATCTATTATGCAGATCATTCTCTTGAAATATGGCAATGGACGATTTCTGCATCTTAGGATGTTCAGGACCATGTAGTATGATACTGGTTTGTACAGAACCTTGCACTGCTACTCTTCTTACAGCATTGATTAGTGGATAAAGACAGGGTCTTTTTTTTTTTTCTTCCTTCTATAAAAGCTGACAATCAACATTTCCAGAGCACTTAAATTAATACAGAAATAATAATAATAAAAAAAAAGTTCAGATGAGTTTGCAGCACAGTTATACAACAAAGTTCTACCAATGCATTATGCATCTCTATTCTCTTTTAAAACTTCCTTGCATGCCTTCCCCCATACTCCTAAACAGAAATAACTCCTTTCATCATGCTATCAGCATAAATAGCAGCAAGACCAATTTTGTGAAACTTATATTAATTTCTGTTTAAAGGCCATTTTACTTCGTGGAAAAGGAAAAGATCACTGCAAGCAGACTGCTCTGACTCCTGCATTCTCTGCTGTAAGCCATTAATTTGTAGATCACTTTCAAAAGAAGTGTGAATCTACAATATCAGTAGCACTGTGTGGGGAGCAGCCAAATCATGTTTTTAAACATCTAGTTTGATATTAAGTTTGTGCTGAGGTCTCAAAGCCTTTCGAAAAAACTAAGTTACAGAGAGACTTAATAATTAAATGTTAGCTTGTAGTGGCTTAATCAGAAAAGTTTTAAATTAGAGCCTTTAAATCCTAGATAGGCATCTAGAGCATGCAGTGACACAGTGAGGAGCTTGACTTCATCTTCTAGAGTGCTGCTGTTATTACTACTTGAAAGAGACATCAGTTGATCTGTTACTGTACCCTGCCATACCTCCATTCCCAGATCAGGAATAATTGGATATATATGCAGAGATAATCGTCTACTTGATTCTAAAAATCTTTCAGATGGAGACTCCACAGGCCCTCTGGGTGGCCTATCCCTGAGCTGTAGCAGCCCTCTAAGAAATAAGGTTTTTTTGTAATGTTTAAGCTGAACATTTCCAGCTGCATCAGCTGATAGCAAAAGTTCTTCTTATTTGTCATCTTCTGATTCATAAACAGCAAAACCTGAAGCATGTTGCCATGTCTTGAGCCAGGTGCAGAGTATGTTTAAAGAGATTTAAGAAGTTATATGATAGCTGATTGTGGTGTAAGAACAACACCTAGAAGAAACATCCAACACTAAGCTCCTGAATTTGGATTCCTCAAATGTACAGTGGATTTCCTTTGAAGCCTTGGGCAAGGCCCTTCACCTTTAAAGTGACTGATTTCCTATCAAAAGGCATGAAACCTATGCTATCGCAGTATCCATGTTTGGTGAGATAACATCTCAAAATATCCAGATAGACATAATTTTCAATAGCCCACCATTGCCAAGGACTCAGCAGCTGTCCTTGAATCTTTTTTCCCTCTTCCCTTCCTATGCTTTTTTCCTCCTCCTGCTATATGTATTTACATTGTAAAGTTACAAAGATATTGAAAGTAACAGTCAGTTCAAGATGAAATCCCTGGCTGCTAGATCAGCAATTACCTTGTTTTCAGAAGTTCTACATTAGTTTAAAATGCTATTTGAGGTTCAGTGTCTTTCAGATTAAACTGACATTTAAAAACAGGAGAAATATTCATTCTCTCCTAACCTTTGGAAATAACGTTGGGTTCAGACAGGACTATGTGCCTCCCTGCTACTTGTTTCTTATCATTTTCTACACTGCTCAGGCTATTATTTTCTTTAACCTCTGATATGTGTTGATGAGCTTGTCTAGGTGCCAAACAGAAGAACTTTGGTAAAAGAGCAGTAGTGATCCACAATACATTTGATCTTGTTTCTTGGCATTTCTGTTATCATTGACTGCATGAAAGTGGTAAAAGAAAAAAAAAAAGAAGAAAAAAGAATTCTCAATCCTTGTGAACAAGAAGCCCTTCAAATAGAAGTAACATGTACAATACTGGCAAAAAGCCTGCAAAGCACATTCATCCCAGGACCCTGCATAAATGCCAACTAGTTAATTTTATGTTCCATGCCTGGCTTCCCTGCTCTTTGGGTGTTTTCTTTCCCTCAAGTTGTAGGGGTTAAGTTTTACCCCTCTTTCAACTGTTTTATTAGTCTGATATTGAGTCATTCAATATCTTCTCAGGAAAGTCTTTTACCAGTTCATACAGGCTATGCACTCTTCAGATTTGGGGCTGCTCCAGAAGTCTTGCTCTTCAGTGAAGAGCAGCTTGACCCTCAATCCAGACAAGATGAATGTTTAAGGAGAAACATTTCAATTTGTACTCAAGATGTACAACCTACTTTGTGCAGAAAGGAGCAGAAAAAGCCTTCAAAACATGGCAGATCCCTTATTTACACGTCCCCCAAATACCTTTGTTTCCTCACTGTCTAGGAAATGTCTTCCCATCCTTTTCTTACAGTCCTGGAACCACAGCAAATTACTAAGTGCCTCTGCAGTCTCTTCTTCTCGTTTTTGATCTCTAAGACCTTCAGTGGCATTTTTATGAACCATTAAAACCGCTGCTGTCATAGTGGACAACACAGTTCAGAAGTCCAAAGATGAAGCTTACCAGACATGTGGGTAAATTTTTCATGCAATTCAAAAGATATTGTATTGTCAGCTATCTTATGAAATTCAACAAGGGCAAGTGTAGAGTTTTGCACCTGGGGAAGAACAACCCCATGTGCCAGTATAGGTTGGGGACTGACCTGCTGGAGAGCAGTGTAGGAGAAAGGGACCTGGGGGTTCTAGTGGACAGCAGGATGACCATGAGCCAGCAATGTGCCCTCGTGGCCAAGAAGGCCAATGGCATCCTGGGGTGTATTAGAAGGGGAGTAGCTAGTAGGTTGAGTGAGGTCCTCCTGCCCCTCTACTCTGCCCTGGTGAGGCCACATCTGGAATATTGTGTCCAGTTCTGGGCCCCTCAGCTCAAGAGAGACAGGGAACTGCTTGAGAGAGTCCAGCACAGAGCCACAAAGATGATGAATGGACTGGAACAACTCCCTTATGAGGAAACGCTGAGGGAGCCGGGTCTCTTTAGCTTAGAGAAGAGGAGGCTGAGGGGTGACCTCATTCATGTTTAGAAATATGTCAAGGGAGAGTGTCAGGAGGACGGACCAGGCTCTTTTCAGAGATGTCCAATGACAGGACAAGGAGCAATGGCTACAAGTTGGAACATACGAGGTTCCACAAAAATATTAGAAAAGCTTTTTCACTGTGAGGGTGACAGAGCACTGGAACAGACTGACCAGGGAGGTTGTGGAGTCTCCTTCTCTGGAGACATTCAAAGCCCTCCTGGACGCGTTTCTGTGTGACCTACTGTAGGTGATCCTGCTCTGGCAGGAGGGCTGGACTAGATGATCTTCTGAGGTTCCTTCCAACTCCTAGCATTCTGTCATTCTGTGAGTCTGTGATCTACTTATTTAAATTTTTGGGGGCCAAAAGTATCCTAGCTCAGTTCACATATTAACTCTGTAAATAGAGAGGGGCTGAAGTATCTTTAAAATCCATTAGGAGTCTACAAGCATCTTAATACCTTATTGTCTTCAAAATTATATCAGTGACAGGCTTCATTTAAAAACCATAGATATGGATTACAATAATATGGATTATAGATATTTGAACTCTCTTGGAACAAGGAGTCCAAAAGCAGTAAGAACTGCAGTGGATCAGATCCTCTGTTTTCTAACAGGGTACAGTGTTTGCAATGCTATTAGCTGAATGCCTGAACTCATGATACCGTTTCTTCCAAGCTGCTACTGTAAATTGTGAACTTGGTGTGTTCTAGCAACTTCTTCAGGAAGGATCTAATTTCTCTAATAGCTGCATTTTTATGAGGCATTGATGTGCTGTTGAATATTGTTACTTTACTTGATGATAGAACTGCTGCTGCCCTGTAGAACCACGGAAATATTAGACTTGAATATGAGAAGCAAAGGATAAAAAGAATGTGCCTGAAAAACAGCAAAAATCTAGCACATTCCTGTGGAATGAGGCAGTAAGCAAAATATTCTCTGCACAGGGATGATAATAGCCTAACAAACTTCCATTGTCTCTCCATAATCTTGTCACCTGTAAAACATTTTGCAAATGCAGATACTCCCCACTTAATACGTTCTCTTTGGCTCAGCTCACTGAAAACAGAAAGTAAGTCCAGATCACCTTGTGGCTGAGGATGAAAGACTCAGAGTGGTTGCCTTGTAGTTGTGGCTGGTTACTCAAAGTGTTCAACCTGAGCAGTGACGAATACAGGAGGTGGGTCAGTATAATAAGGGAGTAGTTTTCACTGTGTTGCTGTGACTGACTGGAAATATTTGACAGCTGGGAGACAAACCAGGTTTGTTCTTAGTGGTTTACAAATTCACGCTGATGAAACAAGTAACACTTTCTAGCTGTAGATGTTTCCATGTGTGTTCATTAGAATAATACTGCACTGTAGTCAAAGTTAAGTATATTTTGTTACTTTTCTGGTCTTTAAGCTCTTGAGTTTCCTCGGGAAACTTTACCAGGCTAAATATTTACTTTCACAGACTCTTTTCTAATGAGCTATTTTCACTCTTTATGACATTTTCTATGGAAATGATTAAATTCATTAATCAATGCTTGAATACTTTTTACAGCAGGCTTGCATTACTAATAGAGACATAGATATATTTATTGAAGGTCCTATTATTTTTTAAAATGATTGATCTATAGGCAAAGAATACTTTAATTCACAGAGAAGTTCTTCCTAAGAAATGCTGGAGAGTTTCAGGGGAGAACAGATTCAAATTAAGACATCCTGGTATGAAAAATAATGAGACCAAACGAATAACAGGGTATGAACAAAATGAAAAAAATGGTCAGGGAAAGAAAAGAATCTTACATCATCAAATGTCAATTACTGCACTTCACACTGACTTTTACCCAATTATTTTTATCTTCATCTTCGCTTGCATGGGTACTCATGGAATGGTGCATGGCCTAGATCAGAGAAACTTTTAAGGGTCACTGTCCTTCACAATATGTTCACTTCTGTCTTTGAAATGGCCCATGAGGTGAAGTGCATCAAGGCATCACTAATGCTGTAGAATGACCTGTAGGATGACCCACTAGTTAACTGTAGACATTAGCGTGAAGACCCCACTCCAATTTTTGTTGTGTAAAATGTCAGCAAATCACATGGCCTCACAACAGTACCATATATTCCTGATGTTATCTATGCCAGGACCCCAGGCCTTGTCAATACCTTTTACAAACTTTTTCTTTAAATGCAGCCCAGCCCATGGAAGAGAAGGTTCTATACACACTCAATACATTTATTTCAGTACAAGCTCTTGTTTGTGGCCTATAACATTACTGGGGCAGAGAGTTGAGGCTTCCTACTCCAGTCTTCACATTAACATAACCAGGAGTAAGGCACTCACTCCTCTGCTCTGATGATGTGCAACCACAGCAAGCTAGACAGGTAGGCATCTTCTCCCTCCTATACTGAGCTTATGGAAAAGCATGCTTTTCTTTCCAGTAGTAATTCAGTGCTCCCAGGGATGGTATTAAACTGCTGGTAACCAAACCCTAGCTACCAACACTAAGATGCAGTAGACCCTGCTTTCACATCTCTGCTGCCAGATGGGCTTATTGACTGCCCTCGCATGAGTTCCCTGCAAGAAAATAACAGGGTACACAAGTCTCCAGAGATATCTCCAGCTCCTGATCATACCCTGTCCATGCCACCACTGCCACAATATGATTTACACATTTATACTCTCTGCGGAAAGCAAGAAGGGAGCTATAGAAAACATCTGCCTAGTTTTGACAACGAAGCCTTCTGTGTCCATTCTCTTTTAAAACAAGGTCCTAGGTTACCAGTGGAGTGAGGCCTTCTCTATTCCTTCAGGTGATGCTGCATCTTTGAGACTGTCAAGGCTATTTCATGAAGCTTATTGGAGTCTGAGATGCCCGTCATAGCAGAAGACCCCACTACCTGTGCAGAGGAGCAATTAGCCTACACTGACTCCCTTCCAGAGTGAGAAAGGGGCCCTGCTTACCATGAAAAGTGTGGGAGGCAGTGTGAGACATGGTGGTGGTAGGAGGCCAAGGAAGAGGTAAAAGTAGTCTTAAAAATATTGTCTGGGAATAGATTGCCTAAGGAAGTTCTGGACTGGAAGCATTCAAGGTCAAGTTAGATGGGACAACCTGATCAACTGAAAGATGTTGCTGCCCATGACATGAGGGTTGGATTAGATGATCTTTAAATGTCCCTTCCGACATAAACCATTCTCTGTTTCTGTATTTCAATGTCTTGTCTGGATAGTCAGCTTAGATTAGTTAAAATAGTTCCATTAGGCATTTTTTTTTTAACCTTTTTTGTTATATCAGTATTAACAATCTAAGCGGCCTGACATCCTGCCTGAGTCACTTTACTTGTTGTATCATTTGACTTCCAGGAGAACTCAGACACATCTGTGGAGCCGTGCAAGAGATTCTTGCTTGCACCATGGAAGTTGGATTCCCAGAAAATTGTGGCCAAAGGTGTTTGACCTGGGTGCCATTTGAAATATTCCCATGTACTTTACTGGCCCAGATTTTTTGGGGGGGGTTTCTCTGAAAGATGTATGTCATTAAGGACTGCAAGTATTTGCTCAGTATCCTCCTTGTTCTGATGGTTCCGAACTGCTTTCATTCTTAGGTTTTGTCCTATTCTAATGGGCAAAGTTTTCCATAAATTTTTTATTATAATAGCTGGGGTTTTGTTCAGTTTCTCCTATTTGAAGTAAATCAAAACTGAGCTTTCAATGTACTGAGTTGGTTTTTTTTTTTCTTTTTTTTTCTGTATATGTCTTTGTTTAACACACAAGCAGTGTCAGAAAGGGAATTTTTCTCAGAAGGTGCAGGGTCAGCCCAGAACACAAAAGATCTGTGACCTTGGACGTGAGGCCTGGAAGAGGCTTTGTTGTGATACAGATAACTACTTTTGCTATTGCAAAGAGAAGCCAAAAGAGCAGAGAATCAGACAGCTGATGTTGAACAGGATCACTGGTAACAAAGTGCATCATTCTGTTTCCCTGAGCTACCTTGTTGGACTTAAATGGAGCATCCTTTAAAACTGGAGTACATTTCATTAGAAGTTTGAAAATCAGACTTTCTAATCACTGTCAATAACTTTGTTAATCTATTAATTGGGCCCTGAATATAAACCCAAGAG
The DNA here is from genome assembly GCF_000703405.1 of Apaloderma vittatum. Classification (NCBI taxonomy): domain Eukaryota; kingdom Metazoa; phylum Chordata; class Aves; order Trogoniformes; family Trogonidae; genus Apaloderma; species Apaloderma vittatum. The sequence goes on from NW_009711988.1 coordinate 58,311, forward strand.
GAAAAGTAGTCTGTGATTATTTTAATAGACTGCTATTTTACTCAAGCTCCAAACAAAACAGACATTTACACAGAAATGAATAGTATAAAATATTCTCAGTCTTGTATTGTTCCCATAGTCATAATAACATCCCATTTCAGAGTGCATTAGGATGTGTCTAGCATTGCTCATGAGCTAATAATTTCTTAGCAATAATTCAAAACATGTCCTTCATTATCCAGAGGTTTTCTGACAAAAACAAATTACTCATTTTTTTAAAGCAAACCAAGTCAGGAGTGCCATCAGCCTTTTAAGGAATATATCTATCTACCACTGCTGAGTGAAGTAGTCAGGTGGAGAAAACTAGGCAAGTGAATGAAGATGTCCCTGCCTTTGGAATTTGCCAGGAGGGTGGTGAGATACAGTAATTACTGGGGCAACATTATATTGTGCAAGAGATGGGAAAACAAGGGAAGTGTTAAAGGTGGTGTTTATTTTTTGATCTTGTCATAAAAGTAATTGTCTTTAATTATCATAATAAATGTTCTAGCTACTTCAGATAATTACATGCAGCACCTTCCTTATAGTCTGAATTTATGAGGGTGTATGGGTCAGCACATCAGCACAGCTTACAGCTATACATGAAAAGTGGAGTCTGCTGAGAGTGCTCTCTTAGAGGTGTTGCTTTCTGAAAATATTCTCCCTTTTAAAATAAAACATATATTGAACTTATTGTTATTGCACCACAGGAAAAAAAAGATGTTTCCTCTCTATATATACCCTCTATAGGACCATGTGCTCTGCAGATGTAACTTAACGAGCCTCAGAGTACTCAGTGGATGAGAACTTGCTGTATTTTTTAGTGGCTTAAAAGGCCACTGTGAATTCCACCGAAGTTTTTCTTTGGCCTGCTTTATGTGCAGGTAGCCAGATGAACAGATCCAACCAGAACAACATGCCAATCCTGAGACTTGAAAGCCAGGATTTCATAAATGTTGCTTTAACATTTCTTTTACTATCTGGCAGGTATGAAAGCTGAAGAGTTTTCACAGTTCTTTTAGAGCTACACACAGGCTCTTCATACAGGCGATATTATTAAAACTATACCAAAAGTGCTCTGCACCCTCTGCTCCAATGACTTCAGTGACCTCCTACTATATTTGCTCTTGTACAGTGCAAAGAGAAACAACTCTGCAGATCCAACTGGAAAAACTGTCACCTGCGCCCAGCCCAGTGGCAGGGGGGTGGCAGGACTGCTGCCTGGCCCTGTCCTCTCCTGCTGCCCTCCCAATGCAGGTCAATACCCATGCTCTTACAAGCCCTTCCTAGCCCTGACTCCTTTCGGAGCCACGCTGGTGATAGCCTGCTTCAATGTAATCACGGTTGATTCCTAAGCTGGTTCATAGGCTGAGCGCAGCAGCACATCCTTCTGCACGCCACTGGTGCCTTGATGCCTGGGAATTAAAGCAGCTCTGACTAGCGTGTCAAATGTCTCCTCTCCCCACCTATTCAGGTCTACCAGCTTGCCAGACACTGATCTAACCCCTAACTAGACGATGCTGAAAAACAAATGCACATCCAAACCCCAAGGCAGTATGGTTGTGCCATATCCAGAGTCATTAACTCAACCTCTCTCCATCATAAAATATTTCTAGGCAGAAATGTGCTCAAGTGTTACAAGCTCCCTTCTGTGTGGTTGGTTTTTAGTTTTTCTTGTATTAAGCTCTCCTCTGTAATTGTACTTCTCTTATCATGATTTTACCTTGCTTTTTGGGTTCAGCTTCACAATGGGGATAAACCAAGTATTTCCATGCAAAGGGGATGTAAATTTGTGCAGAACTGTTTTTTTCTCATGTGGGGGCACAGGACTCAGAATTTTTGTTCAGGAAGGTTTGAGCTAGAAAAACTTCATAAGCAGTTTGCATTAATCTCTGTAATTATTTGGTTTTGCATTCAACTTACAGTCCAAAACTTCTTCTTCCATTATACAAAAAACCCAGCAGCCAACGAGTAGCTTCTCTGGTGTTCCCCACATCTCCTCAGCAGAGATTGCCCTGGACAGTTTGATTTCCTGCGGAATTCTTTCTCTGTCTCCCACTTGTGTGCAGCTGCCTGCTAGTTACACTCTCTAAGGGATCCGCTTTAATCCACCCAGATAAATCATTCCTTAAGTAGGCATGATCTTTTTTCTTTTCATTTCTTTTGCTAGCAGTGTGAATTTTAATCACTTAATTTTGTTCTGTTATGACAAAAAGCTCTGTTACGTGCATAGCTTCTGGTATGATGAATATTTTTAAAGGTAGCTGAAGACATAGCAGAAGGTCCACCATAGGAAATGTCTTCCACAACCCAATGTCTCATGTCTCATGAAGAGTTTTTCTTCTTTCAGTGATACTCCCTATCATGGACTTCACAGAATCATTAAAACTAGAGTAATATTACAGTGGAGTGTAAAAGCCATGTTTTTTAACAAAAATGTTCTTCATTTATGTATAATAAACTCCAGTAACCACACTCTTTTCTCCATCCAGTCCTCAACATATTTGTCAAAGAGAACTTTTGCAAGTGGGGATTTGTTTTAAGTACTCTGCACAGCAAAGGACATAGAAAGTGGATGTGCTCTATTCACACTTCTGTCTTGTGATACAAGTAAGGTGTCATATATTGCAATAATAGCAATTGGTCTCCTCCAGAAAAAAACTCCAAACTAGCGAAGAACACATAGAAGATTTATATATTACTTAAAACAGTATAGAGGTGCCTGTAGTTCTCAGGATGTTAGATTGCCATCTAATCAGAAATGTATGGCTAGATTTATTGAAGTACTGAACAATTTCATGAAATCGTGCTTTTTCAGTACCTTAGATCAAATAACCTGATCCTAGCCTTCAGGATCTTACATTAGCATTAGCAGTCAGGAAAGAGTCTTTCCTATGACTACAGATAAAACCCCCTTTTTGCTGTTTTCTACCCCTGCACATCCTGCATAATGGGGTAAGGTGACCTGATTGGGCAGTTTCAGATGGTTCAAACTCGCAATTTAATGTCAACTTACCTGAAAAAAGTTAAAAAGTAGTATAAAGCATTGAAAATAAAATCAAATATGTGTTTATGATTTACATCTTCTCCACAGATCCATGCACCAGTGCATGATTTAAAACAACATATTTAGTTAATCTCTGACTCTAGATTGTAGAAAATGCACTTTTCTGAAATACAATCCATCATCTTTTGTTTATTTTCAGATTTTTATATTCAATAAAGAGCCATTTCAGGACAATCAAAACTACTTATTAATTTGTGCAGAATTTAGAACAGTTTCAGCCCATGTCAATATACTTCTTACTCATATTTTCATTCGAATTTTTAAAGAAAAATAAAAATTACTTTGAGATTTATCTTTGTTTAGAAAACACACTACATTTCTGAAAGCATCAGCCTTTCCTATTAAAATGAGAATGTGGTCACTGGAGTTTATTATACATAAATAAAGAATGTATTTGTTAAAATACACAAGGTTCTTAGTTTTAACTTGGCACAAAATTGATTCAGCTAGGTGAAGCAGGAGAGCAAAAAGAGTACTAATTGTTTAGAAAACTCTATACTAAATTTTGATTCTTTGTATTCGCGAGCAGCTCACATGATATTATCATCACTGTGGTAGGAGATGGAGATGCATTTTCTAAACCCAAACATGGAGTTTTCCAATACATACTCCAGCGCTCTAGCTTAAATGCTAAGTTTCCTCATCCAGGTGGAAGTCGGATTTTGGAGATACTCAACTTTCAAAATAAAGTTGTTGGATGGTTTTGTTTTGGGAAAGATAGACACTAATTGAAAAAAAGATCTGAGAAAATGGGCCCCAGGGAAAAAGAGTCAGGGAGCTTCTGCTCAGTATCCAATCTGAAACGTGTTGAGAGAAAAATATCATAACTTATCACTTATCCCTTCATCCACATACTTTCCAGGGACCTTCCATTTTAACTGACTTGAACTGCTTCCGAAAGCAGACTTATAATGATATAAACACAAGTCATTTTTTGCCACAATTGTGCTGTACTCTGTAACATGGCCAAATCATTGCTGACTGGATGCAGCAGTTTGTTTTTTCTGGCTTTTTTGTGTTTGGTTTGGTTTTTTTTTTTCTGGAAGGTGAGAGAAAAAGGAACAAACCAGGTGGATGCTAAAGCTTCACATATCATCTGCACTCATCAAGCAGCTACAGAAAGGAACCGAGATGGAAATACACTATTCAAAGCGTGGAGGAGATTCTCCCCCATCTTGTACACGTTCCATTGGTGAGACATAGTTCTGTGTAAGTTTTTAATAGTAAACTTGAATCCCTTTGGAGAATGAATATACATCAGCCATAGTATAACTCTCTGAGACAGTCATATCAGACTCCCATTCCTCGTTCAGTACCAGTTGGGAATAGCAGCAATTGACCCCTCTATACTCACAGGTATTTTCCACTCTCTTTACAAGCGACTCGAGATATATGCCCCTTCAGAAGAATCAACCTCCATTATTAACAATTCTCAGTCTGTGATTTGAATAAAACTGCCATGCTTCAAGAGGGATTTCACAGCCTTTTTAAAGTCTAACAAAAGTTTGTCTCTGTCTCTTCTCTGCTCCATAAGATTTTAGCACAAGGAGCTTGAGGAGAAGTCTCATTATGTCAGGTGGCAGTCAGTACAAGCTATCTCCGGTGCCACCTACCTGACCATTTGAAAGAATCTGAATTAGCTTAAGGTTTATCTCTGAACAAGATCATCCTTTTATAATGATGCCATGTGATCGGTGGCCTTAGCAAATATAAGAAAACCAATAATTTTCTTGGTGCCTCACTGACTACATTTTTAGGATTACAGTCTCTCTTCCATTAAGACTGATAGGGTGATTAGCATAATTAAGTCAGTTGGCCCTGGAGCTTTCCTTTGCAAAGCAGCAATTACTGATATTATTTTCATCCTTTCCTGTATCTTCTCAGAGACATTTATTTTGTGTCAAAGAGAAAGTGATTTTTTACCCTAGAGCAATTTGGCTTTAGATCAAGTTTTCACAGCTTTGTCTCAGGACTCTGTATAGCATCACAGTAACTAGAGATGGAGAAGGACAAATACATAATCTGGTCCCAAGGCACAGCTAGAGACAACGCAGAATTGTTTTATACAACAGACTTGCTAATAGTTCTTATCCAGGCTGGTTTTAATTGACCTTTTATTTAAAGAATCATCCCATAGTCCTCTGAAAACCAAGCTTGCAACTTCTTTCACTTTTTTACCTCTATATTTTTTTTCATATCTTAACAAAAATATATAAAAAAGAAATATAATATTGGTTTCAATATGGCATGCTAATTCTTACTGAAATAAGAACAGTGGTACAGTTTCCCCCTGAAATGAAGATTTCTTGCTTTGGTCCCTATTTCAAAATCGTGGTGCAAATTCATCTTGAAGAAATGGCATCTTAGATTTTACAAAAAGACCACAACCTTCTTAAGCTCTTACAATTGGTCTGTAGGGGAGCAGGAAATAGTATCTATGTTTAAAATGATCCAAAAGGGCAGGTTTGACTGTTGGATCACACTTTGAGCAGATAACAATTGGGAAAACAAAGTGAATCCAGGTGCATATAAACCAGCAAAGTTTTTATCCTATACAGTACAGGACAGATAAAGGAATTTCTTGAACTTTCCTCTTACCTTGTTCCATTTTCCTAACAGGATAAAGCAGTAACATCACTGAAGTTATTGGAGAATTGAGGAGCAACAGGTAGTTTACCAGGTGTTACTTAATGCCAAATCCCTTTCAGTTCTATCCCATTTATAATACATATTGTTATGAACATGTCAGAGATTCAATTAGCATTTGTTACTAGTGTTTCCATGTCATGATTGCTTAATCTTCTTACTGAAGTACAATCACTTATTAAAACCTTACTTAGTCATTTATCAGCTCTTTATGAACAATTTATAAATGGAACCTGACTGTAAACTGGTCCACTCTCACATCCGATAATGCTGCTCCTCTGATTTCTAGGGGGATACCTCTGCCTCACAGACTGACAGCCTATAGTCTGCTCACTAAACGTAGCCTCACTCTCTTTTTTTCTTTCTGTAGGGCTATATGAGCACATTTCGGCAGTGGGTAGCTCTCAGGAGCAGAGCAGGGAGAAGAAGCCCACAGCTGTTCTGCAGGACAAACGTGAGGCAGAGTGGGCTTTTTGAACTTTTCTTGTCAAAGTATGTGCTGGGGTTAATGGGGACCAAGTTCACTATCTATGTGACCACAACTTGAAACTAATGCTGTCTTATCTTTCTCTCTTCATCTCCATGCAGCAGAAATAAGATCGTATTTTTGTGAGGCTTTGTGTATCCTTTCCATTGTCTCAAAATTGTCCTCTTGCCACTTTAGCCAAAAGGATCTGGACACAGATGTACCTTTTCTATTTGAGATCTCAGAGACTGTCTGTGTCCAACTTTCCTCTCCTGGGCATTTATTTTCAGCACAGTCCTGAGCACATCAAAACCCTGAATCTCTTTCTACCTGAACAGAGCTCACAGAAGAATCTCTTTTTCCCTCAGACTGGGCAAGAACAGGTCACCATCAACAGTCATGATGGCCATGGGGAAAGGTTTTGAAGATCATGAGCAAATATTGCTCTTCCTTTAGGATGTGGAAATTGTACCTGGCTTTGCTGAAGAGACAGATTCTGTGTACCCCAATGTAACCATTACATAAGGCTGAGGATCTGAGCTCATACTACGCTTCTAATGGTGCAGAGTGTAAATTACAAGTGTTAATATGACATACAAAGTTAAAAGAATTATAGTAACAGAACTGATGTAAAGAGAGGAAATGCTCTCTATTAAGGTTGCTGCCAAAATAATGTGAGATGAACAAAAAGTAGAACTGGATTAAAACAGAAAGCAAGGAAGGTTGATGCTTAGGCTGGGATGTCAGAGAAGCAGAGAGTGAAAAGTCTGTAGGGATCTGGCAGTTTAGGGATGTGTGTACTCAGTCTTTTATAAAGCATATGCCCTGAAGGAATGAGGAATCCCAACCAACATTTCTGAAAGTGCATGTGTTAGGTACCTGTGGTTTGTCTCCTAGCTAGTTTGAGGCATGTCCTAGTAAGTATGGAACACATTTGGATCAAGATTTCTATTTAGTTTTTTTATCAGAGATTAGTTTGTATGCGTGAAGACAGTGTAGAGAAATAAACAAACACACCGTGGATTTGTATTACATGTACACACTGTATATATAAATACAAATATAAATGAAAATATGATTGGAAATAAATATAAATGTAAGTATGATTATATATTTTTCCCAGCCAAATTACTAATAAAAACATAGCTTCTGTGTTAAAGGTCTAGAACAATCTCTTTAATTATTTTGGATGTCAAGTACATTTAATTAAACTCATGCTTAGAGCCAGAAATGTACATGGACCAGAATGGAGAGGGAGGGAATGGGAGAAGCTGCAAAATTACTTGGCTTCTCCAAGAAGCCATTACTCGGCTTAAGAGACCTGCGAGATGATAGGATTTAATCAAGTCCTAATTGTCTTGAATTTGAGGGTTATAAAGAATAGTAAAGGCCTCCATATAGATTGGAAAAGTGAAGTCAAATGGTTTATTCATCTATCATTAAGAGAGAAGAGAACAGAGTTGATTGCTAGGAATTATAGAAGTGCTGGCAGTCAATATTGCTTTCATTCCAAACTTGTATCGATGGCTTGACTTCTGGGATGTTGGGGTCATTGCAATTGGGTTTTTGGCTAAGCAAAAGCAAAATCATATAATAATCAGCACATGGATGAAAAATGGTGCAAAAGATGGCCACAGTGAGATGGCCAGGGGAGAGAGAGTACAGCAGGTGGAATCCAGTAAGTGGATGGTAAGGTGAAGAAATAGAAAGATGAAATGCAACCCCAGTGGGCTAAATTTCCTCTGAAATGCCAGCATCATCATGAGACTTCAGTGTAAAAACAAAAAGAAGCTGAGTTCAGCCAGGCATCTGTCATCAAAGGTTTCTCCTAAAATGCAAGGTTTCTTAAAGCTAGAGTAAGAGTCAGATTAACATTGTTCTTGTTGCTATGTAAAAAATATCAACAGTTTCTATGGCAGTATAGGGGACAGAAGGGTGCACCAAGGCTTCTTCTCCATCAAATGAATTTCTGACAAAGAAAATTCTGTGTTGTCTTAACTCTTCTTGGTTTTGATAATTACTCTAAATCTAAGGCATAACATACAAAGTCTAATTCTCTCATTCCCTTCCTCTTTAAATAAAAATAATCATTAAAGGGAAACCTGATGTTTCTTGTCCTAACTACACACTGCACCTCCATGCACATCACAGGGAGGCAGAGACCATGGCAAATTTTGCCCCTGTCAACACCTTGGAGATGTCCACCGGACCACTTCATGAGAGGCCAGGGCTCTCAGTGTCTGCCTGCTTCTTCTCCTTAATTTTTTTTCCCCTGCCTGGAATAAACTTGTAGATTATATGCATGTTATTTCCCCTAAAAGTGAGTTCTTCAACCTGGTTTAAAAAAACCCATCTACCTAGTTTGTTAAAACAAAGAAGTTAAGAAGCAGTTTTCAAACTGAATGTTGCCCTAAATCCATGGGTGCTGCCAGTTCACTGACAGGAATGAAGAAAGGTGAGTTTATTTCACCTCAATGTCCAGATTATGAAAGAGTTGATACAGTCTCCTGCTGTCTTTTTTGGCATACTTCACTTGTAAATCCTCCATAATGACAGTTTGCCTGTATATGGCCCCTAGCACCAAGGATTCTCCTTGTCTCTTTAATACAAATCCTCTGGAAGCTGATCTGGAAAGGCAAAGTTAAAGCCTTTTAAACACCAGCCATGGTACCCTGACAAATACAGGGACAATTATCTAGCTAACTTGGACCCCTGTTTCATATAACTGATCATGCACAGGGCGAAGAGTCTATATGCCCATACTGTTCCTGTGTAGGATAAACGTAATATTTGTGTAATGAGTGTCCTGACTACCTCAAGCTGAACATGTCAGGTGATGAGACCTCAGAAAGATGAGAGTTACCCAGAGACTTAGACCTGGCACCTCTCACAGGCAGTTTCAAATCACAGAATCATAGAATCAGAGAATCACAGAATCACAGAATGTCAGGGGCTGGAAGGGACCTCAAAAGATCATCTAGTCCAGCTTTCCCACCAGAGCAGGATCACCTACAGTAGATTGCACAGGAACGTGTCCAGGCAGGTTTTGAATGTCTCCAGAGAAGGAGAGTTCACAACCTCTCTGGGCACCTTGTTCCAGTGCTCTGTCACCCTCACAGTGAAAAAGGTTTTCCTAATATTTTTGTGGAACCTTCTATGTTCCAGCTTGTAGCCATTACCCCTTGTCCTGTCATTGGACGTCACCGAAAAGAGCCTGGCTCGGTTTTGCATACACATTAGTGAAGGGCCTATAAGGGCCAAACTACTTTCTTAATTTTTGTGCTAGGTTTACCAGTTAAAATATATAGAAGGAGATGCAGGGGAGTGTGGGGAGGAGAGACTTTTTTCTTAACAAGTGTTAAATGACTGCCTTCCTCAGCTTCCTCTGTAGAACATAGCCATTTGCCTTAATGCTTATTTAACTGATGCTGTTACAGAATAGCAACAGCAATCTCACTGAGGCCCAACAAATCTCTAACCCATCTGTTTGCACAGAGTAAATCCCATGCTCCAACCAGCAGGGCTGAGGTAGTAGTGCAAGGCTGTCTACAGCAGCAGCACAAATGTGAAGCATTAAATGAGATCTCTAGGCCAGGGCTGGCCTATAGCAGAGAGAACTGGAAGTGCAGAGATGGACCAGCAGATGGTTAGTGAGCAACTTTAAAATAATTTATGTTTATATTTTCCTCTTTCCTAGCGAATTTGCCCTTTCACAAGTGGTCTTAGTTCCTTTCTTTTTTAGGGTATGTGCCTGTGATTTTAGCCAAAGTGACTTGAATACTCTGCGTTCAAACTATCCGAACCAATGCACCCCCAGTATCCTGTTCTGTCAGTGGTCAAAAGTGGAATCTGAAGGAAGATTTACTCTGATCAAATTTAGTTGTTGTGACATGACATCTTGCTTTCATGTTATCCTCAGTTGGGCATCAAGAAACACACACTTGAACTTACTATAGTACAGTTAAATTCCTAAAAGTATAAGCAACCTCTATGAAATTACTGGATTTTATGAGACCCTGAGGGTAAGTTAAGGTGTCCACAGTCAGCTGATGGGTGGTAACTTGCTGTCCTGTCCTAAAATGAACATCAGGGCTGCAGGTAGACATCACTTTAAATATTGATGCTCAAGACTGGAGATGGAATACAATATTATGGAATAAAAATCTTCCCCCAATCTATTCGCTTTTATTACAGCAGCTGCAAGAGCACAGCTGGGACCAGAATGAAATCCAGATGAAGATCAAAAATGCTTTATTGAAAGAGTCCTATTACCTGCAATTGTCAGGGAGAGGTGACTGCATTCATGGATCCTCTCCTACCACAGAAAGACTTTCTTAACCTACCACCCTAAGGGGTGCCAAAACATCTAAAATTCACATCCTATTTTAGGGGAGACCCTGAGTTCAGGATGGTTCAGATCCAAAATTTTGCTTTGGTGCAAGGCAGAGACAAATTATTCACAACTAATTTTCATTTCACGGTCTGATCAACGTGAAGCTTTCAAATTATTAGATATCCTGGCTTTGTTTGCTGTCCTCAGTTTTATTTCTACTGCTAGTTACTGCATTGGTAGCTGTTATTTTCATTTCTGTGCATAATAAATTCCTCACAGGTGAACAGAAACCCCCTTGCTCATGCCAGATATTCTTCTGCACGATAGACTTTAGACAGAGATTTCAGTCTGAATGAAAACTTACAGGGAGCTGATTGTAAGTTTGTTCATCAACAGATTTCTAAACCAGGGATTCAAATACAGACCTCCCACTGCCTTTATTTCTGCTTAGTGCCTTTCAGAATACACTGCTGTTTCTTTGAATATGTTTGCCAACACACATTCATCTAGAAAACTTGGCTTGCTGAAGGAACTTGTAACAATTCATAACAATTATATGGCCATGGGGTGAGTGAGAAAGATCAAGCTGCCTTTAAACTGCACTGAGAGAGGCGAGAAATTGTCAAGTAGGGATGTCCTTTTTTGTTTTCAGGACTTGTTTGCTACAAGGTTTGTTGCTGCAGTCCTATTGGTCCAGATTCTGATTTATCTTTAAATGAGAAAGGAAAAAAGTGTGAGAGAGAACAGAAGCTAGTGATGTGCACTGTTTATTTGGAAGTATTTGTTCCTTTATTCCCTCCACTGTAGATAGATCGTTAGCTTGAAACTTTTTAGTAAGCTTTTGGAAACCGGACAGTGAAATACAACCAAAAATTGGGGAGCTGTGATTCTAAATACCTTGTAGTCTGTGGGCGAGAGCCAGCAAAATTGCTTCTTTGGATTAAGCAACAGTAGAACACTAGCCAACGCAAAAGAGGACTCTACATGGGTCATCCCAATGTTGAAATATGTAGGTTAAGGGTAGTTCAGATATCCCCTCTGCTGACTCAGGGCCTACAGCAAGATTGCCATTAAACACTTGTGTATTTTAAAACCATAAAGGACTACTATAGCTACTATATGTAAAGCAGGCATTTAAATTATATTTTGAAAACTTTGTTGATTCTAGCTCTTATAATTGTAGCATTTTCTAGGCACTTGGCTATGATTTAATGGTTCCTAGAACTGCAAAAGCTGCTGTATTTACTCTGTCAATTGATCTATTGGTTAACCACCCTCATTGTAAAAATCAGTAATTTAGTCCTAGTCTAACATTCTGTTAGGTAGATCTACCAGCTGCATCTCATCTTACTTTCTGCAATAGATGATTTTGATCTAGCTCCTTCAGATACTAGAAATCCTCTTCTATGCATGTGGGAAAGAGTATATCTATCACAGCCCTATCACAGTTATGCTGCTCAGAAGGCTAAGGGCTTAGCTGTAGCCAGTCTGATGCTATATGCGGTGACAACTCACACCTCCTACTATAAATACTAGCTCTACCAAGAAATTATTCCATTTTGTTCAGCATGGAAACAAAATCTCCAGTACAGTTTACTATCCAGTGCACCTCTAGGACATTCAGACTAGAACAAAACTTTTGCAAAGTTATTTTATCTGCACTTGGCATTTTCCTAGCAAAAATCAAAGCAAAGGTAAAAATTAGTATTGATGCTTGTCCTCAAGAAATCCTTCTCTTTAGGATTTGTCCTCATAGTGAATGTTGGTCTGTGTGTTCAAAGCTCCTCTTCCTAGCTGATGTACTTTAAGATCTACAGTACTAAAGGAGATCTTTTCCAGTTAATGCAGAAATGTTCTGCTGGTTTTAGTTTTAACCAAAGTATTTAGAGTGAGGAAGGCACTTATTTCAAAGTTTTATTCAGATATTTTTTAAAAAAGGTCAATTGGTCAGGATTTTCAGTTATTGGGCAGATTGGGCAGTGGAGCAATAAAGTGTGTCAGTATCTGCAGGTCCCAGAAACAGACACACCTTCACGGAGCTGATGCTGCATCAAGTTTCCAAGGTGGCATTTGGCAAGTGTTAATCCAGCAGAAGAGTAGGATTTTTTTACTTGCACACAGTTGTAAGTACAATGGATGTACTTGCTTTTACACCTAAGGTCTTTTCTGAAGAACTGCTCTGAGAAGTAAACAACTGCTATGACTGCTATGAAATCCATTACTGTAATGTATTAAATGCACTTTTCTAAGTCAGTTGCTGAAGTTGTAGAGAATCCCATGCTTCAACCAGCAAAAGGTATAAAAGGTAGCTAAATCTGGCAAATCAAAGCACTGAGAGAGCTCACCTGTTTTAAGGAATCAAAGTTTCTGACAAAGACATAAGTTCTAGTGTTCAGTTCTGGCAGATATCTGGGGCATTCCCTTCATTGTTCAGTCTTGACAGATATATGAGGTGTTCTGCTCCAACTATGCAAAAAGAACCCACAAAGTAAAAAGACCCAACAGTATGGGCTCTTCCTAGTTTCTGAAATTATCTTTTATTTAAGCGAATGTTTTGCATGCTTGGCTCAGACATCTCCTAGGATTCGCAGGAGCTTCACAGTTCTGGACAGCAGGCTGCTGAGCTGACCTTTCCATGAATTTTCTGGCTTGATGTATGGAAATGTGAAAATCTCACTGGAATTGCCAGACAAGACTTCACACCAGGGAAGTTTTAAAGGGATATGCTTAAAAATGAACCCAAGTTGATCCCAGTGAAAATATTTAGGTTTATTCCACCTAAATTTGAACACATAAAGCTGTGGCATGGTGTTCAGGAAAGCAGATTTCAGAGCTGTTACAGTTTTAATATTTTACTATACCTACCTTTATTCTCAACTTGAAATAAAGCTGGCTGCCCTCTGGCATATGGATCATTGCACCTACAGAGCTCTCTGAAAGTTCAGCTACTGACTTGAATTTGACAGCTTTCCTCTACCTTTAGAAAAAGATGCCAAAATTCAGATTCATCTTTCATGCCAAATTCCTGCCTGAGATGGCAAACTGAATGTGTAGGTCTAGATCTGCACTTTGTGACCCCATCATCTATATCTATTTCCTAATTTAAAACAAGAGCTTTACCATGTCACAGTCTACATTGATAGAAAACGATGAGTAGTTCTGTAGTTAATTACCTGTCAAGTCTTTTAAAAGGGAAACAGAGGATCCATGTTTAAAATATGTTAAATAGTTCAGTCACCTCTGTTAATTGGGCTTCTCAACCAGAAAATCTTTCAACTCATAGTGCAGATTGCCTTTTAAACCAAGCCACTGGCACCATTCATTTTGTTGACAAGAGGAAAGGTCTCATCTCTCATGATGACTTGCAGATGTGGTAGCAATTTTCAACAGGACACTCCCATTTTTCTTGAGACATTTCTATCTTTAGCAGCACAGCCAAGGCCAAGAACCATTTACCTTGCTGGGCTGTTTGCCTCCTTGGTAGGAGAACGTCAATAATTCACCAACCTCACAATTATTTATCTCCAAATTTGCTGAGCCCTTGGTTACTAAATGGAGAGTTATGAAAAATGTCTACCTACTGACACCATGTAATTCGCCTTGTTGTTCATGTCATGCAGTTTCCATGAGAAGGAAGAGACTGCTTCTACATATTGTGATGACAAAAGAGGAAACACTGAGATGCTGTGCAACATGTAGCTATCAGGATTGCTGTAGCTATTCCTACTCAAATATATTCCTCGCGGCAGAAGGACACAAGCCTATGGAGGGAAAATATTTTGTGTTTTCCCATTATCATAATGGAGTACTATCAGGGGGCTGAATTTGTGACTTTAAGGTAAGACATACATACTTACATCAGCTGAGGTCGTTAAGAAGCTGTTCTAGTTTATGGCTGTTCATAGCTCCTTTTTCAGTCACTAGAGAAGCAAAGAGAGATGGAGTGTGGCGGTGTGCATCACACATGAGTTTGCCCTATCTACTTATTCTTCTTTTTCACCCCCAAAATCCAGCCTGCAACTGAATTAATCTTCTCCTTTGCCTCTGGACCATCTTTGATGCATTTTCTGTGCTTGAAACCACCCCCTAGGCTCATTCAGGCCAGGTTCCTTTCTCTACCTGTAGCCCATTTGTTTTTCCTTTCTGAAAGAGATTCTAGTTAAAATCTACTCAGGATGGTTTAGGTTTAGTGGCTGCAATTTCAGCTGTTCCCCCACCTTCTTCACACTTGAAGAAATTTTTGACTCAATGCACATTAGGAGTAGATTAGTCCAGGGTTGGTTCAGAAGTACTGAAGTCAACCTGGTCTCTGTGGGAAACTTTCATATTGCTCTGTCAAGGAAACAACCTTTAACTGTCAAAAGGGGTATTTAACAAGATGGGTAAATAAAATGTTGGGGGATCTACATTGCAAAATGAATTGTTAAGACTTTCAGAAAGACGAACTCGATTGGGTGATATAAAATAAGAGAGGATTTGTTTGAAGAGTTATGGCAAATCTCTGCAAAGGATGGGGGAACAATGTTAGAGGCCTAGCCTCTCATCCAGCTGACTTCCTTTCTATTTCACTTCTTCCCTAAATTCCTCCCATCACATGGACATGTTGAGTACATGCAGGCATGTATCTATCTGTCCTGGACAAGATAGCTCTAGAAAACAGCAAAATTCCTGCAAAGATGCTGCATTCCAGCCTTGCTGCTTGTGGGTACAGGCAATCAGCATTCAGGGGAGCTCTGTCCACTTCTGCCAGACTGGACCCTGCTTAATTTACACAGCTATGAAAATCTAATGAGACATTTCAGAGAGTTACTAATACTATGGGGTATTCATGTTGTCACAAGGCATTTTGATTTGCTAACATGATAAAAGAGTGCAGATTAGTGTCCTGCACATCCATTAGCATCTCAATGGGATAAAAGAGCCAGGTTCAGGTGGCCACCAGGGGCTTCCCATCCTGGCCCTGGCCCTGCTGTACTAGTTAATCACTACAGTCGGGCCTGAGACTCGAGAGCATGTTTTGAATTCTCTAATAAACTACTTTGGGTTTGAACAAATGGTTAAAAAGAAATCCAAGCTAAAAGAAAACAAGATACAATAGTACTTAGATTGTGACATTTTCTCTTCAGCATCAAGGACTTTCTAACTAAGTTTCTTCTGCTTTTTGCATTCACAGCTAATGTCCCCTTCCCATCCTGTCTCCCCTTACACCAGCTCCCATGGATTACACAAGCATCCCCACTTTTTCTTCTCTAACTTGAATTGTCATGCTCTTGCGAGAAAACAACTTTGAGTGGAATTATTAAAGCTAGTAGAAAATGCCTTTCGTAATGCAGGCATTTGTTGGGGGAGCAAAGGCAGTTCAGGATTAGATCTAGCTAAGATCAGTCTGATCCCAGCCCCTTTTCTCTACAAGATGCCCCTTTAGGAGCATTCTCATTCCATCAGATACCCAGAAATTTGACACATGAAACACAGTTATCAGGACACATAACACATATTATTAAGAAATCGTCATGAATGTAAATGGAACATAAAATTGAAACGGACAGTCATACAATGGCTACACTGTTACGTGGGGGATGTCATGACAGCCAAGCCAATCGCCCAGGTGTCAAAGATCTCATGGCAGAGGGCTTCAGAGACAGTTATGTCAGGGCAAGGTGTCCTCTAACAAGGTACTCCGCCCGCAATAACAAGGTATCAAAGTCCTTTTTCGAGGAAGGGTTGGGCAGCTGACAGCTGAGATCCCAGAAGAGACAAAAATAAGCATTGGAGCTCTGCAAAGGTGTCATGGGAGAAAGAAAAACAAGGTGGCCCATTTGAGGCTGTGGTTCTCAGGACAGGTCTGACATGTGGAGGAAGAGGCTGATCTGAACAAAGCATCACTTTGCAAACTTCCCTTCTTGAAGTGTGAAGTGCATATTGCTGGCGTCTTGGATGGTGCACTTTGTGGTCTCACTTTCTTCCCTTGAGACTGGCTGGGAATAAGGCAACCTTCAGATCTGATGCCAAGACAGCCAGATATATGTTAGGACTGCTTCATTACAGCTGCTAAGCGTACAGAGATGGAGCTCACACTCTTGTGGTAGTTACAGCTGACATCATCACACAATAAACTCATGTGTGTGTGTGTTATGAACATGCGTAAGTGTATACTGTGGGCTATAAATGAGAAAACGAATTTTAGGTTTGGGATTGGTTTTTTTTCCTAGGTAGGAGAGGAGTGACAGCCACAAAATGATAATTCTGGATATATACCTTTTTTATTTGGGTGAAAAAATGTTGAACGATTTGGCTTCCTTTCCCATCTTTCATCAAATTGGAACAGTAAAAAAACCATAGCATATAGTGGATCTACTACAGTGAGCAAATCTTTATATAAGTTTAAATTTTTACATTATTTAAGTTTTTGAACAAAATAAATATGTTTCTCATTTTGGAATGATCTGTTGAGTTCCAGAACATCCACTGACAAAGGACAGTCATATTCTTGTGTCTGGACAGAAAACAACAAAATAATAGGAAATAAAAAAAAAAATCCGTATTCTGGAAAAAAATAATAAAACTTCTCAATACTGTGTGAAAACAGGGGAGAAAAATCTTGGGACTTATTCTGTCTTGGGTTCCTGACCTGTAACTTTGTTTTGAAACCAAGCCCTCACATTCTTTTTCAAAAATGGCCACCACCTCCCTAACAAGCAGGACCTCTGTTTTGCCATTCTTCTGAGCAAGGTAGTAAGATCTGTGGCAGACAATAAATTTTAGCTAAAGACTGTTCTCCTAAAACACACACACATGGGGAACAGACAGTGATATTTCTTTTATCCTAGTAGGTGCTTCCTATGGTTTGCTATGTCAAGATATATCCCTGACCAATGTCTGATGAAATGATTTAAATGGGAAAGATGCTGCTGGCTCACTCAAAGAGAGAGGGATGTAGAAATTAAGATATAAGGAGATGCATTGTGCAGTTTCTGGCTTAATTAAGTCATTAAGATTTTTTTAGGGGTTTAAGCACAAGCAATTTGAATGCATAATTCAGCATGCACACTGGCTAGCCTTGCACTTCTCTTGTTCAGAGGTGAAACAGATTGCAAAGGGGGAGACAGCTGTGAGAACATCCTGTAGAGTCAAACTGAGCCAGTCCCTAATTTACATTGTGGCCTCAGAGATGAATTAATTAGACTTTCCTAGCTCAAAGTTGGCAATGAGCTCCTAGACCCATGCTGAGCGTACACTCCCTGTCTGGCGTGGAGCTGGTGCTGTTGAGCAGGAGATATTGATTTGATGGCTTAAGGAAGATTACCTAACTGGGGGAGAGTTGGTTGTTATTAACTGCTCTGTTGGGAAGTGCTGATGTGACCTTTGTGCCTTTGGGACTGTAGTATATCAGCTGCTTTCATAGCATTGGTAAAACAAGTGATGAAGTTGTGGTCTTCTCCCTCTTTAAAGTACAGGTCACAGATGACAGTGTGCAAAACCTGGTGAAAGGCAGAAGCTACATCCCTGTACCTGACTAAGTACAAAACAGGAAAAATCTGTGCATCCAAGCATCTGTATCTACAGAGAAAAAGAAAGAAAGAAAGAAAGAAAGGAAAGAAAGGAAAGAAAGAAAGAAGGAAAGAAAGGAAAGAAAGAAAGAAGGAAAGAAAGGAAAGAAAGAAAGAAGGAAAGAAAGGAAAGAAAGAAAGAAGGAAAGAAAGGAAAGAAAGAAAGAAAGAAAGAAAGAAAGAAAGAAAGAACAATATATGTCAGTGTAAAACACTGCTGTTTTCCTTCTTACCAAAATATAAAAGTACACAATTATAATTCATTTCATACAACAGTTTACATTTTCATGACAACCAAAACTTAATTTCTGAAAATGTGAGGAAAAGCAAAGCAAGTAAGTCTAGCTTTCCTTCTGCAACTTAATAGAACATTTTTTTTCTCTGTCCCATAAAGCATTTAGTTTGGAAAGGCACCATAAAAGGTAAAGCAAAAAGCACTCACTTCATCCTTAGTAAGGAAAGCAAAATTAATATCTTCTCTTCAGAAGTTAACACTTACTCATTATGAACTTTAAAATTCTTTCTACTTTTTTTTTCTCCTCACCTGTTTTCTGTGGCAGTCCAAAACATGAAGGACATCTACTGAAATATAGTATAGCTCCTATGTTGTATAGAATACAAAGAAAATGGATGTAATTCTATTATGTGTTCTATTATGGAAGACTAGAGTTGATACATGCGTGCCATGTTAAAGCATGAATGAATTCCAACAAGCTTGTGCTATCTTCTGATTTTGGTTTTTTTTTTCCTCCTAATTTCCCCTTAAAGTTCTCAGCAAATTAGAAAACCGATATTTCAATTATGAACTGGAAAAAAATAACCAGCTAATGAGAGTGTTTGTGTGCTTTCAACAATTTTACACTTCTATGTTTCAAATCAGCAGAAGTACTTAGGTTTCCAGTCCCCTTCCCATCATCAGGATCAGAAAAGCCTGAAGTGAAAATGCAGTCTGGGCAGCTATTGATTTCTGCTAATGGTCACCATACTAACGAACAATCTCTGATTTTATTCTGAGTATTTATGTTTAATTGACTCACCATTCCTCTTAACACCCTTGGAAATAGGTGTTTCTCAGTGTTTTAGTTCTGAGAATAAATAAATGCAGTTTCTGGCAAAACTGCACACACATGATGCAATTGTGTGTCATGTCTGCGCTCTTGGGGATTTCTGCTATATATGCACAGTTTCGTCTAAATTTCTTCATATATTTAAACACATCACATAAAATTACTCTGCTTTCTAGGGGGCTGATTAGCTCAGTCTGTTAGAGCATGGTGCTGATAACGCCAAGGTCGTGGGTTCGATCCCCGTTCGGTCCCCATGTGTTGCCTGATCTAGTTGAGAGGCGTCCCTGCCCATGACAGGGAGGTTGGATTAAATGATCTCTAAGGTCCCTTCCAGCCTAGGCCATTCTGTGATTCTATGATTCTCCCAAATGTTTGTTCCCTGGCAACTGCTGAGCTTTCATCAGCAGTTTTAATGCAGAAGATTAGCTAAAGCCAATGAGCTCAGTGATGAATAACAGAAGCAACTGGTTGTTTTGGCAAGTCCATCCAAGCAGCTTTATTAGCAACTGTTGAGATTGCTGACTCCAATTCTTCTACCACAAAAGATCTTTTGAACAGAGCTGGGTGGGTGGGTGGGTGCTCCTCTGGCAGGGCAAGTTTTAAAAGAGAAGGGACTCTGGTATCAGGAGCACTGACTGCTGGCTGCTGGGCTACCAAGACCTTTATGAATGCCAGCTACCAGCGTGGGAGGATCATGCGGATGGTTGCAACTAGCTCACGGGATTATCTAGGTGTTTGAGGGATCACTGAGCTTTTCAAACACAATGTTATTGCTTGTCAAAAAGCAGCCAACAAAGCAATATGAGATGAAAAGAATATTTCCTCCTAACAGTCTTTTTCAGAACTTGTGAATATTTATATACAATCAGTAGTCACAAAAGCAGACCTCTCTTCTTAGGATGATGTTTTGAGACATCTCAAACTGGGAAATAAGTGGATGGGTGAGCCTTTTGGTTAAAGTGCTTACTATTTAGCTCTAAGCACAGTTCTGCAAAGCTTTTGAGTCTAAGTCTGCCTCTAATACAATCATTTCAATACAAATACATCACTTAAGTAGTATAGTCAGTAAGAAAAGGGTGTTCTGCTCTTACAGAACAAGAAGGGCATTCAGCAGATCTGGGTTTAGTCTTCTACATATTTCCTGCACCTTCAAAATATGTCACATGTTTGTTCTCTCCTTTTTTTAATGCATATTCAGGCAGTAAACTTTCTGGGAAAGAGACTGACTCTTTTTCTACATGTTTCTCAACAAATATTTTTGAGTTTTAGTTTCGGCTTAGAGATGGTGCTATACTGCAAATGACTTTAAAAATTGTTCCATATTTCTTCTAATTCCAGCCAGTTAAAAGAAAGTGTTCTTGGATGAAGTCTTGGCCATCTGCATCACTAGATTAGAGTGCTGCCGAACACCTACCTGGGAACATGAGAGCCTGCCCACTCAGAATCTTTCCTTTATGCAGCCCATGACAGCCTTTCTCATACCCCATAATGAGTAAATGTGCATTGCATTGATAGTGCCAGAATTTCACCCCTGCTGCTTAGCCTTCTAAGCCAGTTATGTGTGGAAGTAGCAGTTATTTGTTAAGATAATATCTTTTCTCTTTAACAAGAAAATTTTCCCATTGATGGAGTCTGAGTATGAAATACCACCTGCTAAACAGAACAGATTAGTCATGGAAGGCCATTCATTATCGTCAAGGCTGCCAATGTTTGTTTATGGATAAAGAAACTCCAGCCTTTGTGGCTTTTATGTTTCTATATCCATTAAATTTATTTTTTTAATTATCAAGTTACAGATGTTCCAAACAACTCTCCCTTGTGGGTATTCTGAGGTTGTTTGCCTGTATTCCCTCTTTCTGTACATAAACACTTGCCCTGAATGATCTGTCATGAAAATGTGATTCTTATTTTGAGCCTCATGAATTGATGGGCTCCCTTATATGCAAATGTGGCAGGTTAATGAGGAAGGGTTTTAAGAGGGGAGGAGTGGTGGAATCTTGGCTAGGAAAAAAACATCAAACAGACTGATTCAGGCTACTGTTGTTAACTCACAGTATTTTTTTTTAAAAAAAAAGCTTCACTAAGAAAAGGCATGCACTCTGGGATATTGTACACTTGCTTTATTAGTCACTTGATTGGGCAAATGCAAGGTGACTGTTTTACAAAACCAGAATAATATTAAAGACTAATAATGGAATATAATAAATTATGAAAAAGAACTTTTTTTTTTTGGCTAACGCACGCATGTTGAAAAGAAGCTTAGTCTTATTCTTTACTATGAAGAAAAACATGTCTATTTGTGTAAGACTCAAAGCTGTTGGTTTTTTTTGTTGAATATTCTTTTTAGGTAAATCTCAGCATCCTGTTCTGAATGCATAATAATTAGAGGGTTTTTTTATCAAAGGCCACATAATATTGTTTACGTTCTCATGTGATCAACTAGTATGTCTTTATTTTGAGAAACAGACCTTTCCTCAGGAAAACACCTTCTCCAATAGGTAATCATAGACATCAAAGACACATCCTAACTGGTTTCCTGTTGCCATTTTGTTGCTATGCTGCGTGTCTACCCATGTTCACTTTTGATCAGTGTCCAAAGAGAATTTTGGCACAAACTTGATCCAAAGCCCACAGAAGGTGCTACTGGTACACCTAGGCCACTATTATGGATCATCTGTCACTACCTGGATTCTAATTTTCAGCAACACTAAATGGTTTTAAGCCATTCAGATGGTGATTTTTCTCTGGAAAGTGAATATTTTAAAATGACCAAGCCAGTTTTCTGCCCAAATATTCGACAAGGCTTCCAGAATCATAAAGCTGATCAGTGGATTTCAGGCTAAGAGGGCAGGGATGATCAACTAGTTAAACCAATCTTAGGATCATGAGTAAAATTTGCAGCAAAGAAAATACAGCAAATATTCCCTTCTTTGACTTGGACAGGCTGCTGTAATACACCGAGGCCCATTTGCAATAATAGGAATAGACAGGGCTTGCCAAAATCTTGTATTCTAATTAGGCCGAAATTCAAATGAGAGAAGTCCAGCTGCTAGAAGGAAAACTGTAAAGCTGAAGAGCTAGAAACAATCACAGGTAAGTGAGAGTTCCCTGTGCATACCGCTGAAAGCAAATCTGGCTGGCTGGCAAACCTTAAAGAAAATTGCTTAGTGATTGTTCATCCTAATGGAAGATTTTTCCCCAGGCTGTAACGCTTCCAAAATCTGCAGCAACACAAGTGTCTGTCTCACAAATAGAGAGGCCTGGGGCAAATGGGGGGTTTTTACGCTTGATAGGACAGAAAGTTTGAATTTTACCTTAGACTTTTATGCTCTTTTGGTCCTCTTCCTTTCATTTTTTCATGTTTGCAAGTTTTCTTTCCATCCTTTGTTCATCATTCTCACCCTGAAAATAGCTTGGGTGTTTATGCTCTAGCAAACTTAAACTGATTCAGAGCTACAGGGAAAAACCTTCCCATGAGCCATGAAATCTATCTGCCTGTTATTGGGCTAGTGTGTTTTATCCAACTTCTCCAAATTTAATGTCTGTTCATATATACATATGTCTGCGTACATATATATATACACACACACATTAGATACACATAATAAGTATCATAAACTGTATCTTTTTTCTGTTTTTTACTACTTAAAATTCATGATGCTTTAATAAACTCAAGCATTATTTACTTTCATATCCTGATAAATGAGTGCAGAACATGTTACATGTACTAAGAACATCTTACTTCTTACTCTTTTTCTAATCCTGGCATTCTCTCATACAGAGATTATTTACAGCCACATGTATTTTAATCTTTCACCTTTGGAGGAGTTAATATTTCTAACCTCAGCTTTCAGTAATCATGCTTCCTACTTAAAAAACCTGAAACCCTGAATGCATTTGTTGATACTGATGGTCACAAATATTTGGATTAGCACTTTCAGCTTTATAGCAGGACAGAATCCATCCACTAACACTTCCATTTTCACTCCTGAGAGTTCCTCAGGAACGAGAAACGTGGTATGTTCTGTCACTATTGTCGTGTTCCAAAACCGTGAATGAATCAACCCTTTCACTAAGAAGTGTAACACTGCCACTACTGTATTCACCATACAGATAAATCAGTGTTCTTCAGAGAAAATTTCCCTAGAAACAAATTATCAAGTTTTTAATTATTTTTTTTCTTAGTTACAATGTTTCTCTGGTAAGCCTATATATATAACATTTGTTTCAGTGATGTGTCACAGCATGGATTTTTGTAGAAGCTAACAGCAGTAAAGCAGGAACGTGGGTCACCGTCCTATCTCTTTCTGGTTTGATGCTGCATGTGAACGTAGAAAATCAATGTACAATAAAGATGGTGCATGTTGAAACTAAATTGAAATGATTGATGTTTTTCCCCCCCCAGGATCATTAAATTCTCCCCCAAAATCTTTGTTTCTGGTTGTAGCAAAATATTTACTCTTCAATTAAACTTCATGGTGTAGTTCATCTATTTATGTCAGGTTTTTTAGAAAGAAAGACATTACTTGTGCAGGAAACCAATGCTGGAAAACACTGCATTTCAGAAGCGTTCCCAGAAGTCCCTATAAACATAGAGTACTTAAAGGGATGGATATCTTCTTAATCCATGAACATCTTTAGCTCTTGTAAACCGTCCTCCCACCTCCTGGAAAGTAAATAATGCGGTGCATTAGTGCAGTGTCATTTGCCATCAGGACGCTTTGGGTATCATTCTGACATGAGGCAGAGTTGGCCTGGGGCTTATTACGAGAAAAGCACCATATTCATATTATAATATCTTGCCTTGCTCAGATACTTTTCACCTGCTATGTATATATGCACCAGGAACAAGTTTCTTAATAAATCATGTTCTGTGGTCACCCTCCAGGTTAGACTGCAGGAAAATCACTGACTCTGCTAAAGAATAATTTGAAGAAAAGTCTTGCTGATATTTGGGACACTAACATCTAACTTTTCCCTGCGTTTCAAGAATTTTAATGATTGGTAATTGAAAACATCCTATTATATATACAAAATAATCAAGTCCTTTCTGCTGTCTTGCATTTAAAGTATGCTTATATATCTGCTATGCTGTAATAAATGATTGGAACTGCCTACATGTTACTACTCAAAGAATATAGGACCTCAGTAGTGTTGGTAGAAATAGACTATTGGTATTAACTCTGCATAGATTTTTCACCCCTAAAAGAAAAAAATGGCTCTTCAGGAGTGACAAAGCAAACCACAGCTGGCCCCAAAAAGTCCCTCAGCAGAAATCTGCCATGCATGGTTCAGTCCTATGTTCAGTGACCTTTTCTATGAGGCTCCTGTAAATTCCCCATGTTCATGTTTCACTTTCTAATTAATTTCACCATCTGGAAGTGTTTTCTTCTATTCATTACATGTAGTCCTTTCTTAATGCTTTCACATTACTGATAATGGCATTTCTGAGGCTAACCAACTCCAACCTCAATTTTTTAAGAACCTGCAGAGTGTGATCACCAAGCAAAGCAATGGCTGCACTCGGGAACAGAAGTGTTCACATCCCTCAGTCTGTCCTCATACTGATTTCCCTTATGTTTTTCCCACTGGATTTCATAAACTGGTTTCTTCTTTCTCACCTACTTAGTTTCTCATTCTGCCTCTTTCTATATAGTCCCAGGCTGAAAAGATCTTTCTCTCCCATTGACCTCAATCAATAGTGATTGTTTTCTTAATTTAATATCCTACAAACTACCTTTACTCTGACCTCCACCTTCACTAAGCAAGTTATAACCTTTTTACAGTCAAAACCTGATAATAAATCTTTGTGCTGAATTTTTCATGTGTAGGTCACAGTATTATTATAACCTAAAAATCAAATCATTGCCATTTCAATAGTCTCTAACACTTCTATTTAAATCTATACATGACCTTTTATCTCACTAATTTAAGATTTATGCTTGACAAAAGTTTCCAAAGCATTATCTATTGAGTGTTTACCCTACAGCAATGGACATAAAAGTCTGAAATGTCAAATTGTGAAACACTCATTTAACATTTTTTAGGGCTTCCCCCACCCCTCCTGAAATAGCCTTTCTCCCTAGATTGAAAGGTTCCATGGAACATTTCCATTTTTTTTCTCTCAGTGTTGTCTTTGCATATTCTTTAGCTCTTTGTTTGTCACGGCAAGATGCAAGATGACAGAAGTAGAAGTATCATGGGAGAAACATGCATACCATAACATTCTTCCTTCTCCTTAACCCACAAAAATAATTGTATCTTCATAAGGACACAATCAAAAGAATATCTGAATTAATGGCCACTACATTTCTCATTTTCCATACTAGAACATCTTCTAAAATTGCAAGCATTCTGGTTTTCAGTTTGCCCTACCAGCAGTGCTTTGAGAAAACATAAATGTTTATGGAAGAAAATATGGAGGTTCTGTTCATTTCTCTTTGGTGTTACCAAAGTTATAAACCTGTAACTCATCACAGCTTTCTGACCACTGCAAAGATTAATACTTACGTTTTAAGACATTTTGTACTCTTTTTTATGGACTTCATAACAACAAACAAGGTGTCTTCATCTGTTTGATGACAGAATGAATGGAAATGGCAGCAGAGGGAAGCACCACGCCAGCAGCGCTAGATCTCAGGTCAGTCCTGGGTCAGCTCTGACCGGGGTGTCCGTGTCTGCAGCCCAGGGCAGGTTCGCCCCAGGGCCTCTTCCACCCCGACCATCTCCCCACAGCTCACTTACGAGGCACTCAAGAACCCCGTGTCCTTTCAAATCAAAAGCCTGACATCTTCCATTTTTGAACCGGAAAAAAAACCCCAAACAAAACCAACAACAAACGTGCAAAAAAATCAGCAATGAGTGCCCGAGAGTCAGCTGAAGACAAACCATTACTAGGAAAGTGGTGTTGCCTGTCACCCAATGACAACTTCAGACAGCAGTATCGATGTAAATCCTTACTTTTCTCTACTGAACGCTTGCAAACGGTCGCCGGGAGGAGCTGCTCCGGAGCCTGCCCGGCCAGAACCGGGGCAGCTGATCCCGGAGCATGGCGGGGCTCCAGGGGGC
>NW_009711988.1:84868-139348 GCF_000703405.1 Apaloderma vittatum
AGCTCAGAGGGAGCCCCCGTGGAACCCCACAGCCACCCAGGCTGCAGGGAGTGCCAGGGCCTGCCCCTGGTAACGCGTGGCAGGTACAGGAGCCGCTGTGTGGGATGACAGCAGGCAGACAAACCTGCTTAGCCTGGTGGCAGAGCAGCAAGAAGCTGAAAGGTTATAAGCAGTGTGAGGGAGGCTGAGCAATAGAGAGATTGGCAGAGATCGGCTCTGCTCTCATTGAAGCAGAAATGGGAGCATCTGTCAGGTAGTATCCAGGATCAAGGGGCCCTGATATCCTGCCCCTGTCAGGCCAAAGGCAGAAGCCTAAATGAAATGAGTGAATGGTTGGGGCAGCAAGCAAACTCCATCCTTGGCCATCTCACCCCCCACAGGTTTCTCTGAATAACAGGTAGGAGGCTCTGGATCAGGAAGGCCAGTCGTGTCCTGGGCTGCATCAAAAGAAGCATGGCCAGAAGACTGAGAGAGGTGATTGTGCCCCTCTGCTCTGCTCTGGTGAGACCTCACCTGCAGTACTGTGTCTAGCTGTGGAGCCCCCAATACAAGAAGGGCATGGACCTGTTGGAGCCGGTCCAGAGGAGGGCCACAAAAATGATCAGAGGGCTGGAGCACCCATCCAGTGAGGACAAGCTGGGAGAGTAGAGGTGGATCAGTGCGGAAAAGAAAAGGCTCTGGGGAGACCTTATAGCAGCCTTCTAGTACTTAAAGGGGGCATGGTAAATTTAGGTTAGATATCAGGAAGCTCTTCACTGTGAGAGAAGCAGTAGAGACATTCAAGGTCAGGCTTGATACAGCTTTGAGCAACCTGATCTAGTTAAAGATATCCTGCTTACTGCAGGTGGTCTAGGTGCTAGGTGGACTAGATGACCTGCAAAGGACCCTTTGAACCCAATGCATTCTGTGATTCTATGCCTTTCCTTTCCAACAGTGTAGGAAACAAAAGCTGTGGTTCAGCTCCTAGCTGTGCTACCAATAGGCTCTGACTGCAGGTAAAGGTGATAAGAGTCCATTTGCCCCTATGGTAGAACATCCGTTTCTTTGGGTTCAAAATGTGTATTTATACTACTACAGCTTTGTGAATTATCAGGTACCCACTGGGGGCTGTTAATAGATGGAGGGTCCTTTTTCTTCCCGTCTTAGATGCAAACTAAACCACACTACCTCAGGGGCTTTGCACTGGCATGTGTGATACCTCATCAAGCTGCGCTTCTCTAGTAATGTGTCTAGGTCATGTTACTATGCAAACAGGAGTTTTTTCTTGGTAAGTTCCTAACCCTTCTTACAGTGTATGCATTTCACTTTGTGGAGATCAAACATATTTACAGCCACCAGTTTACATCTGAGCAATCATTTTCTCAAATTGGAGTATCCTGCAACAGGGGCTATTACCGCTTCTGCCCTTAATATAACCACTGTCAAGTTTACGGCAGCACTTGGATCCTGTTTCTCAGAGCTCAGAACAGGGATGTTAATATAGGGTTATGTCTTAGGGATGGTTATGATCTGCAGCTAATCATCATTTGTAAAGCACTTTCCAGTCCCCAGAAGAAAAGGCCTTGATGCTTCCCAGCAGAGAACTATCAGCGCCTGCTGGGACACAGCTGGTGGGGTGTCCTGCTCCACAGAGATTTCCTCATGGTTATTTTAAGATAATTAGCTGCTCTGATACCTAGTGTGCTTCATAATTCTTATCTAACATGACAAGTTTGCAAATGCATGTACTTTTGTGCATGCATGGCTCTAATTGCAGCACACCCAGAGGACAAGCTGCTGAAGACACAGTGGTGGCGGCTGTTTCTCTCTCACCATAAAATAAGTAATAGCTGGAAAATGACAAAACAACTTCAAAAGCAGAATGTTATTATCCTGCCTAGGTGCAGGACCCAGACAAAGGAAAGCTGTTACTCAATATATTTTACTAAGATATGATCTTTGGTATACAAATGTGTGTGAAGGCACTAGACAAACTGTGCAGCTCTCACTAGAGAGGGCAGTTGCCCCTTCGTGCCTTGTGATGCAGTGCTGTGGAGTGTGAGACACAATTCAGCTGAAATTTGAAGCAGCTGTTGCATCAGGGTTTGTTTAAAGCTGTTATTCTCTGGGAAGTCATTATTTGAAATAAATCTTGTCCATTAAAGAGACATGCTTGAGCAGTTACATAATGCAGCATAGGGTTTGTTAAACTAGAAAGGCATAGGATATTCAAAAGCCTAATCTGGATGGAAAAATAAATACGCGATTTAAAACAAAGCATCTATGTATCTGAAAAATACTTATGGTTTGGGTTTTTTTAATCCAAGCTTTAGCATCTTAGATGCTTATTTTTCACTGTGGGGCACTCAAAAAACAACAACCCCAAAACCAAAAACTAAACAAAACAAAAACAACCAAGAAACAAAACACACAAAAAACCCACACCTAAACCACAAAATCTTGCCTTTTTAACTGCCTTGGATGGAGTTTGTCGAAATAGATACATCTTTGATTAATAAGGATGTATTTTCTTTTAAAATACAGGGTCTGCTTTTTATATATTTTTAACTTGTGTTTTCAAAACCATCTGCCCTGTGCACGAGGATGTGAACTTGAAGGTAATATTACCCAAGTTCAGAGACAATGCATGAACCAAAACGAGCCTGGATATAAAATAAAATCTGTGGGATTTATTTGAGTAAAGAAGAAACGTTTAAATATTAACAGCTTCTCTATACGTAAAATAAACACTTGAAAACCTCCTAGTTTGAAGTACTATTACGAGCCCTTCCTTACTTGAAGCAAACCCTCAGCAGTAACAGGCAATTCAATAAAAATAGTTGCTTGTGGGTGTTTTTACATGGGGATTGGTATAGTCAAATATAGCCATAAAAAACTGATTCAGAGGCAAAAAGTAAATTAAATTAAAAAACTGTATTTATATTAATATTGCTTTGGTTTTTAAGCTGTTATGGTTCATGTGTTCTTGACATAAGGATTGAAGCGCTTATTTTTAATTAAAAGCAAAGTCTCATATTTATGTACTTTAAGCACTCCAGATTTTGTGATGCAAATACTCAAGAGCAGTGATGTTTGATCCAGTCAGATAACTTGAATTTGGGTTACAAAGGCTATTTCATCTCTTGCACTAAAGTTGTTCTGCAGTTACTACTTATGTTACAGCAGGGTGAATTGGAGTGCCTCACGCTATTTTCTTCTCACCACGTTGGATAGTCAGAACTATTTAATTTTTTTTTTGTGGAATGTAGCAAATTTAAGTGACATGCCCAAGATCACAGAAGTCTGTTGCAGTGGAGGAATTCAATGCAGAACTGCCAAAAATCTCTTCTAGGTTTCCTTGTAGTTGAATTCCCAATCACCCTGAAACTACCTTCCATTAGTTGCCAAAACATGTTACGTCTCATGCAATACACTGGTGATTGCATACTCCAACAAAGTGTGAATATTATCTGGCAGATAGCTTATGATCAGTGTGCATAAGCAGAGCCCAGAAGGCTTCATTCTATTTTCAGCTCTACTACCACTGCCTTTGATCCATGACAAGGTCACTTGAGCCATTGAAATCCCTGGCTTGTTTTCTCCAGTAATGAAGCAGTAAAACTTTTAAATGCTCACCCCAAAGTGAGATGTCACTATGTTGATTGTCTGTGTAAGTTCTGCTGTAGGGAGAAGATACTAGGTCATAAAAGGGTTAATAAAAAGTTAGTCTGTTCAAAAAGGTCTAAAGAGAACTCAGAGCTGTCGATTTAAAGGACCTATCTGAATGAGATGCAATAGAAAGCTTTTGAATGCTGAAACTGAGTAGCCATTTGTAAAAATTATGAAGGTAAGCGATAGATTCTGCAGTTCTGGAAATCGCTTGTCTGAAGATGGCAGTAGCTCTGATTACCTCAGCTGCAATCTGGTTAGTGGGTTCAGCTCAGGAACTCCATTTAGTTTTTATGCCTGTGATGTCTGTGATGGTCTAATAGCCCCTTCTGCTTTAGCCATTTGAACTGCCAGCTGTATTGTCCAGGAAAGTAGAAAAGATATAATTCAATAGATTAGTGAAACCTACCAGATTAGAATAACATATTCTAATAGCATATTGTTTTTTTAAAAAATAATTCTGCGTATATTAAAAATCTTACAGCAATTTTTAGTGGTTTCAATGCAATTGGAATTGAAACTGTCCAATAGTCGCAGTCTACAAGCCAGAGTCTTCTGAAAGAGCATTCATGGATGATTTTCCAGGAATAGATCTATTGCCTTTAAACGCATAGAGTAAAGAGCAGCCTCTTCTAAAAGAACTCAAGAAGGACAGAATTTGAGAAGTATGTAGCTGATATTAGCCAGAAAATAGAGGACACGCCTCTGGGAACACACCCTTTGGGAACAGTAGCACCTGCTTTTGCTTTGATGATGTCCAATGGCCACAACTGAGGAATCTGTCAGTAAAGGCAACATCCCCAATGTGTTAGTGGGATGTTATTACTGCAGAGGAATAAAAATTGTCTCTTATAGGAATTCCTTCCAAAGAAGATTACTCAAGCTATCATTCACATGTGGCTGAGAGACAAAGGAATAGGAAAATACATTTCTAAATGTGATTTTGTTTCCTCCGACACCTTTTCCTCAATAACGACTCAACACAATGGCTTAATTAATAGCACATTAGGAAGTCTGGTTTATATATGTGTTTTGAATTGACTTCCCAACTACTAAAGAGGGCCTGAACTGTAATATAATAAAGACCCTTGAAATCATCTTTGTTTTTGCTAACGAAAGGCAGGAGTAAGAGCTACATATAGTCACACTATCAAAATTCTATCTGCCATTTGGCCATCAGTCTGGGAACCAAACACTATCTATCTAAACATTGTGGAGAAAGGGATATTTCTGACATTTCTAAACACTTCTGTGCTCTATTCTTTTATTACCTATTCTTTTGTTTTTAATGATGGGTTCATTTGCAAATGGCTGACATTTTTACACCATGCTGACTCTGGCAAAAGGTTTCGCTTTTACTTCAGGTGTTTATGTTGTGTAACACACAAGCTCCTCTTGAAAAAACCATGATTGCCTTTGAAGGGCTTCTTTGAACAACAGTTGTGGCTGGTTGAATATGAGTTGCTACTATTGATCCCAAAAAGCTGTAATGCTTCTATGAAGTACAAAATGAGTAGGATCAATTGAGTCAGATTTCTCCTGAACCGTAAAGTGACAGTGTTTTCCTCTGATCAAATCGCAATTGTCAGGAGTTTGTTTGTTTCCTGGTAGATGTTTGTTTCCTTGAATAATCTCTGTATAGTGGCCTTTCAAGACACTCACTGATTTTATGTCCTCTCTAATCATTTAATATAGACAATCTGTGTATGGGTAAGTATGTGATTTTCACTCATAGGCCTCAAAGAAGATTTTCAAACAATTTTAAATCAGGGAAGTGAATGGTTTGTAAAGGTTTGATCAAATGCTTGTCTTACTTTCATAAAGCAGCAGCACAAAATTACTCAGAAGTGGACCTCATTTGCAATGTGGGAAATTTGTGAGAATCACTTAGAGAAAAAACTGGACGTGGGAAATAATGACTGCAAAAGGCAGACTGAATTAGGAACTTTGGTTGTGTTCACTGGGAAATTTGGTAAATAATTATTTCTGTGATTAGCTCATCTTTAATAGTTTGGGGCCATTGTCATTCATTGTTGGTGGTTTTTGTCACTCTTAGCTATTTGCTACTCAGCAATATGACACTTTTTATAAATGTTCTGACATACCATGAAATACTAACTAACAGGAAAATACATGTCTTTTGAGGAGAATATGGGAATTCAGCAGCTCCTGGAGAAGAGCTAACGTAATTTATCACCTTTTAAGATAGCTGAAGATTTCAATCAGCCACCTGTTATTTTGGAAATTATCATTAAGCATTAACAGGGCCAATTTGCAGCTTTTAAAGTTAATTTTCAAGCTTTTACTCAAGGTTAATATTAATTCACTGTCAGTAATTCATGAATATCAAGCAACTCTGAGAGGATCAAATCTTTGGTCTCTTAAATTTTGTCTTCCAAAGCTCAGAGAACACCCTCCATGAGAATGGTTTAGCTGAATTAAGGATGGGGATGGTTGCTTTGGCTGGGTTTTCACCCTGTCTGCAGAAATAATTGAGAAGTCTGGCTTCAGCTTCATTTGAACGTTGCAAATGAACCCATTGCCTCAGGTAGACCAGGAAAAGTAACATGGCTGAAATACAAGAAAGAGCAGCCGGTGTCTTCCCAGCACCCTTCGTGTATTGGACCTTAGGAATTGCTTCGTTTTCATGAAACCTAAGACTAAGGGATTTTAAAAAAATTATTAAGACTGTTCTGATTCAAGTTTCCTCTCACTTAAGACATCTTCCTGAGGCAGGCATAAGTTTAGCAAGATCAAGACAAGTTTAGGAACCCAAGAACTCATCAAATTATTATTAGTCTAGCAAGAGTAAAGGAAACTCTACAGGAGACTGAGAAGAGATTCTCTCTTTGAGGATGTTTGGTATAACTTACCATGCATGTTTTTGTTTTTTTAAGGAGTAATGTGGCTCTTTTTTATTAGAAGAACGAGAGAAAGAAGAGGTGGGGCATTCATGTAGTATTGAAATTGCATATAAAACTCAAACTTCATACAAATTCTGTACCTGTTACTAAGTTTCTTTGCAACTAGTAAGACATGTAAACGTTTCACCATAATTCCTTTCTGATAGGTCTTTTTGTGGGAGGAAAGTGTAATGGGACCAAAAAACCAGACACGCACCAACAATACTGAAAGAATAAAGCAGCAGCTTCTGACAAAAAAAAATCTAGCTAAACATTAAGTTCTGTGTTCAGAATTATTTATTTAAAAATCTATAATAGGAAATAAAATTTAAAGATATATATTAAGTAATTTTAGAATCAAAATGTTCCAGTCCAGAAATACTTGAATGGAATTGTGTGAAATTATCATGACTTTAAATTAAAGTTTATATAGATCGTATTTTGTTAGGATTGCCAAGTCTTTTTACGACCGTTTTTCTGCTTAGTAATAGCTTTTTTTTAAGGGCAATTAGGGACCTGAAAAATGGGAATTTTTAAAGGGCAATAGTCATTGCAGGAAATTCCTGGCCTGATATAAATAATAATCAGTCAGCACAGAAAACACTAGCAGCACTAGTGGGGCAAGAAGAAATAGTATAATATAAAGCAGATGGATTGAAGATGATATGTGTTCGGTGATAAGTTATTCTCAGAAGTCAGTGGAGTTATACAACTAAGCGTTAAATAATCCAGGTCTGGAGGGTATGGGACATATTTAAAGAAGCAGGCTTCCCTTTAACAAAAGAACAGAGAAAAGATCTAATCTAAGAAAGGAAGAAAAAAATGTAAACTTGCACTAGTTTTGTAAAATGCAGCAAATTTACAAGGTTCATGGAAATGGCCAACTGACCTGACTTTTACTACATATGAAAATAAAATAATTTGGATCTCTTTGCAAAGGAAGAGTTCCCACAAGATGAGAGGGTCATACTGTATCGTTTAGAAGGTATGATAACCTTGTGAATATGCAAAGCCATGGGAATCAAGACATTCTAGTTTATCGGTAGCACCTGTGGGACTGCCCCAGAGACAGCTCTAGGCCCAAGCAAAGCAACTAGTGGCCTGGTGCAACGTGAGACAGAGAGCAAAATGGCAGTTTCCCATACTGTGTTAAAACCCTAAAGCCCAGGTTAGAGGTGCCAAGGGAAAAGTTTGGTTGTGCTGGTACCTTCGCCTTCTGAGAAGGAAGCAGTGGGAAAGACAGGCAATCCTCCTTTGAAATATAAGTAGCTATCATCACCCCTGGCCAGCAGCAGCAAGTCTCCCCAGTTCCTCACTCCTACCCTGTGGCAGAAGCAGCCCAGCCCTGGCTCTTCACTCCCAGTGGCAGAGCTTTTACGTACATTACTGAAAAAAACCCTTCATTGAGGTGTGTTTGACTCCTGAACCATTTCTGCTTCCATAACTGAAACGAACCTCTCTCTCCCAGGGACCCTCCATCCACAGTTAGGCAAAGATGAGAGAGCAGTCCTGAAGCTAAGAGGAGTGCAGCTACTCCATCTCTATCTCACAGCTGAGTATTCACCTCCTCAACCTGTATCGTTCCTGTTGCAGAGGCAGTGCCTTCTATAACAGCAGGAGTGAGACCATGCAGCATCTCACCTGGAGCTGGTTGGGACGCTGCTGCCTTTAGTTTTTTCTTCCCTACTATCATTTTGGAAAATCAGCGGGTACAGGGGCAAGTTAGTTATATGTATCTCTGCTGTTGTGGATATGTCATTAGGAAAGGATTCAGTCTTGAATAAAGACTTAGATTCAGATAATCCATCGCTGCCTTGGCTGTTTCTTCATCTTCCACAGGGCTTTAAACTAGGTTATTTGACCTAAGGCCTGGTGCAGACATGGAAATCAAAACCAGTTTGTGCATATGCTGATGGCTGAGTGTTCCATTCCATGTTACAGGCATCTTCCTCATGACACACTCTGGACAAAAAAAAGAAGCTGGAAATGGAAGTGCTGGTAATTCTAATGAACTGAGGATAAAAATGGGGCTGGATAGTCATTTTGTTACAATTTTAGTAGTAACCTCTGAAGTGACAGGCAATACCAATTTATGTTAGACAATATCAGTTTACACCAACTGGCAAATTGGCTTTATCCTTACCACAGGGGCAGCTTGGCTTTGGCTATTTTATTCGTTTGTGTTTTTTCTCCTTTGGCCACAGACTTCATCAGTTTCAGGTGATATGTGCAATGGGAAAGCAGAAAATAGGACAATATAGGAATGATGACCTACATAACTTGCTCGCTACCCCTCATAGTCTTAGAGATATACAGTATAGTTCATTTCCCGCTTTGCTTGACATTCATGCTGCTGCCTGCTCCTAACATCCAGCACTCTGTTCTTTTTGCAGCGTACAAAGTTGAGGTTTTTCCTTTCATTTCTCAGTTGCACCACTTACCTCTCAGAACAAATCTCTCCTTCCTGACCTTTTTTTACAAGAATTTCAGCGAGTCCTGTATTACAACAAGTTTACAAGCCCTAGTTCTTTTAATGATTTATTGGGAAGGAGAGAAGAAAATGAGGAGGGTGAGCAAACTGCAGGTGAAATTTTGTAGACAAGAATATAGCCATAAAATGTGAGTATGCAGATTTTATCTTTCTGTATATTCTAGAAAATATTAAGTCAGGAATGGATATTGCTTTTACAGAGGAGAAATGCCAGTTTTCCCTTAATATTTATGTGGACATATTACTATCTTCTTTTATATTACCTTTTATATTGGGAAGGCTCATAAGGTGCTTTATGTACTTACTCAAAGGCTGTATGAAGAATATTTCATTCATCACTGAGATGCAACTACTTCTGTGAGAGACATGGCCATTGTTTCATAGTTCACAGTGAAGCAATGATAAAGCTCAAGATGTGAAAAGGAATAGTTCGTAAGCTATGCTGGTACATATTACTGTACAACTATTGACATCTGTGTTGATTTATGCTTGATTGTATTTACCCACTGGATTTGGTTGAATTTATATGGCAAGGTAATCTAAGTTGGCTGAAGTCAAAGAACAAACCATTTGATATGTTGCGTAGAAGGAGTAGGCAAACTGAGTCATGGTCTTATATTACACCTTTCTGTATTTTAGAAAGTAGTTCAGAATTTGTAAAATCCAAAGAGGCTGGAACATCCAGTCTCTGTTACAGCCCTAGACGATCAAGAAGATGCCTGCTAAATTTTCATTCATTCAGAAGTGCGATAGCCCTCTAGCACCAGGAAAGGTTATGCGATTTTATTGTAGTATTCAGATTTTCATTGTTGCCATTCCTGTGCAGGAGGTCTCTCTTTCTCCCTCCCAATGTGACTCCTCCATATGTGTATTCAGACAGCCACAGAGCTCGAGAGGTTTCCAGGGATCACCTTGCTGAAGAGAAGGTCAGCTCCTAAACCAGTCCTTTTCCTAAAGATCCTTAAGCACTGGGGTTTCTCCTCTGTGTTATTTTGTCATCAATTCGATTGCTATGTAAGATGGGTATCCACAGGGAAATGAAATTGTTGAGTGGGCAAGTAGGAGGGTGCTTGGCACCAGTCTCCCAGTGCAGGAAAAATGAACTTGTAAACAGGGATGTTCATACACCTTGCTTTCCTCCAGCTTTAACAATCCTGGTTTTCTCCAGCATTGACTTCCCCAGGGCATCACTCTGCTAAATCCTCCCCATCAAAATTCCAGGCATTCTCAGGAGCATGTGGTAACTTTTTACAATTCATAATGTGAATTTATGTCCACTCTCCTGTTTAATTTAACCTTTTGAAATAAACATAAAGGAAAACAATGATGTGCCAGGAAGAGGACATTATTAAGAGATACTGTGTGTAATTGACTCAGTGGGATCCTTCAAACGCTTCGGAATGGGAAAAAAAGGAAGACATAGTGGGCACTAAAAGCACTCAGGGATATAATCTTCATGAGATAACAATCCAGCCAAGCACCCAGGATCAGCACTAATAGAAAGTATTTTACAAATATGTTTGTGCAGTTTTGGATATGTTAAATTATTTTGAGACTTGTAACTATTATGGGGCCATTATTCTTCTTCAGTTGTGAAGACTCAGGAATCACACCTGTGGCAATATAAACCTGGAGTAACCCTGGCAGTGTGCATAGTGACAGATTAATAGTAAAATTAAACCCTGGGCATTTTTTTAGCTCAAGGGTCAAATCTCCAGGTGGCATAAATGAGAGTATTCTTCTGTAATTTGAAGTCTGTGATGATCTGACTTGCATCACAACCAAGTCAACCCAAGTTACTCCTGATTCACATGGATTTAGAAGAGCTGTGTCAATTTTACACCTTCAAAAGGCGAAAAATTCAGATAAATCATTCTCTTGTTTACGTTGAAGAAATCCTGCAAATAAATGGTGCCTGACAATGCAAATGAGGAATTATTTTGGTGAAGGGTCAGAAGCTGTCTTTTGGTGTAAATCAGAGTAGGGCTCAACCCCTTTAGACAGATTTAAAAATAAATTAAGCAACCTTTGCTCTAAAGCTGCACAGCAAATCCCCTTCTTTCATTTGTCATTCTCCTCTTATAAAGAGAAAATGCAGGAGCATTAATGAACTATTCAAATATTCAAACCTTGCCAAGGGTGATAGGATCCTTCAGTCATCATGGGCTCAACCTGATAAATCCTTTTTAATTAGTGTATATGCAAACATTTTATAAAGTAGCCATGAACTGGAGACCACACAATGCAAAGAGGAGATACAGTATGAGCAAGAGGAACTGGAGCCCAAAATACGCCTGCTCTGGCTTTCAGAGAGCATGGAAAGCATGTTTATTAATTGGTTAAATCCATCCTTAATAAGCTCTCAACTGTGTTCAGTCTGTTCCTCAGCACTTCACACAATGCCTGAGCAGTAATCCGCTGACAGAAAGGACATTTTCTGGTAGCTGATAATGGGGCAGCAAAATGAGGAAGCTGAAAGTGAGGAGTGTAATAAA
Organism: Apaloderma vittatum; assembly: GCF_000703405.1. Lineage (NCBI taxonomy): Eukaryota > Metazoa > Chordata > Aves > Trogoniformes > Trogonidae > Apaloderma > Apaloderma vittatum. Next base: position 96,406 of record NW_009711988.1, read on the forward strand.
TGCACTTTCCTTCTTATTCAGGGTGGTGATTCTCAGCTACTTGGTTAAGAGGTTGGCTGTTGGGGGATTTCTCCATGCAGACGTTGTTCGCTCACCTGTAAGGATGTGTTGGTGCCTTTGGGGCTGTCAGGCACGGAGGCAGTGGGCTGCCATTGGAGTGGCTGGTTGCTGCTTCTGGCTAATGCCAGGATTCTCAGGCCAGCACTGAGTGTACTGACACCCTTAAAACTGTTTGGCTAGTTGTTCTGTCTTTGACTCAGTTTCCCAGTCAGCCCAAGAGAACTCACTGGAAGCAGCAAAGCCAAGTGGTGATTGAAAATCAAAAGGATTCACAAACAAGACTGAATTTATTTTTTCTTTATCTGAGAGAATGAGAGCTGTTTGCTTTTAGATAAAATTAGTTGCTAATTTGGGGCTTTTTGCAATCAAACTTTCCTTTGTATCAACCATTTGATGAGGAGTGTCTCATAAAATAAAAGAATTCAAAAAAATCCTCTGCAGAACACAGGCATGAAAACAAGGTTCGTAATAAAATTGTGATCTGGCAATGCTGTACGCCATTGTGAGGGAACACCTGGTAAAAGGAACAGATTTTAGGCTGTTGTAAATCAATGTAGCTCTTCTGTTTTTTCAAGAAATACAGAACTTAAACCATGTCCTCAGCTGGCGTGTGAAATTCTGTAAGGATCATATGAAGTGGTGAGGACAGACTACAGTGACCAGAAAGATTTTTTTCTTTCAAATAAAATCCCCTCTCAAGCAGTGAGACAGCAGCTCAGTCGATGCAGTCTATCTCTCACTGAAGGTGCAAATCATCATTGCATCTATTCATTAAAAATTAATGTGCTTGGCAGCTCTCCCTTCTCTCCTTAAGAAATCCATCTGTATTGTAAAGCTCTTATTATTTTACACGTAGGTGATACCTTCTCTTAGAGGTGGGCAAAGCAGTTTGAAACATTTAATATTCTGAGCTTCACCAATATTCTTGCTGAGCTGTTACAGAGTGTTTACTGTTAGACCTGGATGAATATGTGAAATGAGATTTGGATATGCATTTGCCATATTTTAAAATAGCTTCTTTAGGATATAATCGAATTCCTTTGGTGTCTTGTTCCCTGCCATCTGTTACATCATCATAATTCTGTAACATGTTTAGCAACCCTGGGTATGACAAGCTTGACTGACAAGGTCTGTGATCTTAGAGGCTGAGACTAAGGAGAGGGGTCTTTATAATTCCTCACCACTGATGTGTTAGGAAAGCCAGATAAGACTGATTACGCTTTCATAGCTTTCTCTCACTTATACATCACTCTTTTTCACCAGGACTGTGATTAAGTCAGGGCATGACAGACACTAAACACACTTGGATTTTTCTGTTGTTTCAACACAGTAGAAAGCTGATATTTCCCAAACCTGAGAAGAAACCACACAGAAAAATAGTGTAATGGACTCTTCTGGAGTTAAAGCCATGCCATGTGCATTTGTACCCGATTTCAAATAATTCAAGAGAGAGCACAAGCCAAACCCCTCCAGGCAGACATCTTGTGGAACACATTTCTGAACAAGGTGACACATAGATTACCTTCTGTCTGTGAGGAATATATAACTGGCTCACTAAAATCAGCACTTCATATCATACTTCTAAGAAGAAAGTTTCTCAAACTTCTAAGCAAAAGTTTCTCTTTTGAAAACTGAGCAGCTGTGCATAGGACTCGCTTTAAAGGACAGGAGGCACAAATCTGAGTTGACCAGAGACAGCTGTGATGAGGTGGTTGTGACAAATGCCAAGACCATGCCAGAGCAAGGAATGTGAGTGCCTTACATAGGTTTCTACAAAGGTTTTACATAGGTTTTCTACAGAAAATTTCTATTTACTTCGACAATCAGGGATGCACCGAAAGGAAGAAAGGGAAAAGCAGACTGAAGTTTGGAGGCAGGCAAGAAAATACGGAGGCAAGTGAGTGGAGATGACAGTAATTAGGGACACTGGACAGAAATCAGAGGGTATATTAGCTGTCCAGCTCTCATGCTACAGATACCTGGCATACTGCTTCTCACTGGTGGCATTGTCATCCTTTATTTTGAGACTCTTCTAAGCTCCAAATTCCTTAAGAAAAAGTCAAGTTAGTTCATGTTTTGAAAACTGGATAAGAAATGTGGGTCTGTTCTCACTTATTCTAAGGCTCTTTTCCTTGATAGCATTAAAGTGGGCTATAAAACAAGCATAAATGCAATTTATGTCCATTACATGTAAAGAGGGATGAGTTCAAATAGTAATTCAGCCATGTATCATCCTGTTGCAGGCCAATAAATGAAATCCATGATGGGACAGAGACTGTGTCCAAAGCACTGAAACTTCATCACATGTGAGAAATCAGTGCGAGAAGGTAATTTTATGTTTCTTTTCTTTCATACCTTCCCACTGAATGAGCTATCTATTTTTTTTTCCCCTTCACTGGGTTATGTTCTATTATACACCTGCAGTAACACTTTAGATTAACAGCCCAGTTAATTAATATGGAATCCAAGTTGAAATGTATAGAAGCACTTGTGACATTCACATTAATAATGGAGGGGTTCATCAAAATTAATGTTATTACAGTAAATACCAAGAAAATTAACTGTGATTAGCTCATTATTTTAAATTGTCCTCCCATCTGTATTTGGCTCTTCTAGACAGCTGTATGGAAAAAGGTATGGTGATGATTCAGGACTTGGAATCAGAAGGCAAACAGAAAGCACAAAGAGCTGTAATCAGTACTAGAGAAAGACTTTAATCATGGCTCAGGCTCACTTTGCTATAAGGCAGTTAAACAACACTTAGAAGCCTCCTTTCCTAAGATCCCTATACAATGTATCAAGGATTTTTTGGGAGTACCATAATAGAAATTTTGATTCATTAGTAAATGAGAAGAGATTCCAATGTAGGAAAAGTCTCTCTGTCTGTGGTTCCATAGTTGTATTAGGAAATGATTCCTACATCAATCAGCTTTGAGTTTAAATTCATGTGATGATAGCAAATAAGAAAGAAAGTTAAGGCATAGACTGATGATCACATGGAGTGACTTGACAGCTGTAAATTGGAAAAACAGACCTATATACAACTCATCTGAGTCTTTATCCAGTATACTGTTAATCTGAATATGCTTTCCTCCACTATCACAAGTATACAGAGAATATCTTTCTGGATAGAAGTACTATTCCATATTGTCCTTGTTGAATGTATCACATAAAAAGCTGTGGTGGTTTGTTTTACAGAAACCTAAGCAAAGGACCCTAACTTTGTCCACTAGTAAAAAGTCATCTTTTTGAGACAAATAGGCCAAATCAAAATTTTCAGGTGCCCCACAATATTCAGAAAAATGAGGGGAAAAAAAAGAAATTTCAACTCAAACAGTATATGAAATATGAGGACATGCAGAAATATACCCATAAGTTCTGCTCTGCAGCAGCAACATGAGTGTACGGAATCAGGAATGTACAATTTGCATTTTTCAAAATTGTCTGTTTGCTGTTTTCCACCTTGCATTTTTATGTTGAGTAAAAGACCATATAAGATAAACAGTCACCTGATGTAAATACGTGTAAGTTGGCTTAACTGGAGCTATTTCAATATGCTACAGAAAAGAGTCTGAGCCTTAGAACACTGCAAAAGTAAGAAATACAACAATAATAGCATGTAGGAAATTAAACATTTGGTGTAGGTAAAAGTAATTAAATAAAAATTATGCAAATAATGGAGGAAATAAGTTCACTACATATATACTTAGAATCATAGAATCACAGAACAATTCAGGTTGGAAAAGACCCTTGGTATCATTGAGTCCAACCATTAACCCTGCACTGCAAGTTCACCCCTAAACCATATCACCCAACACCACATCTAAACGACACTTAAACACATCCAGGGTTGGTGACTCAACCACCTCCCTAGGCAGTCTATTCCAGTGTCTGACCACTCTTTCCGCGAAGACTTTCTTCCTAATGTCCAGCCTAAGCTTGCCCTGTTGCAACTTGAAGACATTGCAACTTATTGAAGACATTGCAAAAATGACCACTGCAACACTTCCTCATGAGAGACTGGAGGCATCGTTGTTGCAAGTAAAATGTCGAACACTAAGATACACTCTAGATACACTAAGATACACCATCATCAACTTCAGTGGAGCTGTTCTGATTTATGCACATTTGAGATCTCATTGAGAATCTAGGGTGTCAAAAATCGAGTTTGCATGAACTGCAAATCCATAAGAGTTTGGTTCAATGTCTGTGCTCTTTCCCAGGTGTGAATTTTTCCCTGAAGCCCCAGTGATTCCCTTAGTGTTCTCCTCATTGATAATTGCTGAGAACTGCCTCCAATCTGCATATAACTGATGCAGTAAAATAAATAATAAAAAGAAATTATAGTCATTCCTGAGTTAACTTTGGGTTTCATTTTAACATTCAGGTTTAACAAAATGCCTCTTTTTGTAAGGAGAATTGTTCCTTTTCTTGGTTTAAATTAAAGTTTTTCAAACAGAAATGTTTTCTTCTTCTGTTGAGGTTGAAGCAGAGATGAAAAAAATGAACTGCCTAGCTTTTTAACAGGAAATCTTACATTTGAAAATACCATTCTGAATAGAATCTGGGAATTTGTACACACTCATTTATCACGGAGGCCATAAAAGTTTTACCCTCAATTCCTCTCTGGAAAGAAGGAATAAGCTCTCCCAGCAGTGAGGGTTGCAAACTGCAACTGAGCATAGAAGATTTCTGAAGTCTACTACCACGGTCCATTTCAAAGACAAACAATTTTTTCACCTCTAGAGCCTGCTCTGGAACAGGAGGAGATATACATCATCCAGCTGGCAGAGGGATCCTTCGTTTTGTCTGTTGCCACTACATTTGTTTTGCATCTTTAATGGAACCAACAAAAACGAACAAATAAAATCATTGTCTGCTCTGCTGGAATCTCTGTTCTGCTGGAAAATATTTACGACTCTGAAAATGGGAAGTTGAAACTGTTCTAGATGGAGCTATTGACTGATGCAGCGGGTAACACACAGGTTGGATAAATCAGCATGCAGTGGGAGTTGCAGTCCCCAGCCTTTCTGCTGTCTCTGGGTGTGACAGTGACATCTCAGTTGTCCATGCCTTAGTTCCCCCAGCTGTGATAATGATTGTCTTTCTGTCAGAGGCTGCTGAAGGGCTCTGGTTAGTTCGTTAATGCACATAAAGACTTTTCGGCATCTCCTGAAAACATTACTGTCATTTACAAGGCACACCATTCTTGGTGTCAACTTAATCTACAGCAATAAAAGACTGGGCTACACACCTCTGACATACTACATCTGTAAAAGTATGTGCATAGACTACACGTGTTGTGAAAAATAACAAACCAAACTAATAGCTGCCCTCTCATCTATTAATTATTTTTTTTTAAAAAAAAAAAAGAATTTAGGGACAGTGAAAACAGCCAATTTGTAGTTCTCTATTCTGATTAAACACTACCTCTGTCTCTGACAATCCAGGGCAAAAAAAAAGGAGGAACAGCCACACTATTGTTTAGCATATAAAAGGTTTTCCAGGAAAAAAAAATCATTTTATGAAATAACTTTTCAATATATAGATAACTATCTTCTACACCTGTGTGCATGCATGTCTGTACATACACCTTTGTAAAAATGGAAAGGTGAAAAAGGATCAGTAAAAGACTTCTTAGGTTGCCAGGAGGATTACTAATATCAAAACTGTTTTTATACACTAGTATCATGATAATTGTGATGCTTGCAGCATTGTAAATCACCTTGCTGCATCAAGCCCTACATTTAGGAAAGTCAGATTTTGACAGCCTTCTTTTACAAAGGCCAAATTGTCACTGGGCCTAAAGTTTGCTCCTGTGAGTCCACTCTCAGCACCTTCAACAGTGGGCTTAGTATCTTGCTGGATTGAGCCCATAAGCAGTAGGCCAGATTTGGCAGTTCCTCACAAAGGTACAAGCAAGGCTGATCCATTTAAAAAGCACATAAATGTTTTTACCTGCTGACCAGGGGCTCAAAACACTCCTTTCGTGGAGGAGGACAGGGCAGTCACCTCCTAGACTTCTGGCTGCCCCAGGGAACAGTGTGTTCCGTAACTGATGAAGACCATAGCTCTGAAGGGAAAATAACCCAGAAAAACTGAGACACAATCCATGTAACGTAGATAACCGTGCCTCTATAAAACTACCCAAGGTCAGAATGAGAAATGGTGTCCTTTTCCTTCAAATATATTATCATATTTCCTATGAAGGAGAATTGACCCTTTCAGAAGTAAAGTCTCTTATCCCCCTTGTGAGCCCAAACACCTGTAGTACAGCCATTTATCATTTGCCTTAGCAGGATCACATACAATGGAAGTAAAAGAGTTAACGTATTTTTTCTCATTTGCAAAGCAAAACATTAAGGAGAAAATCTCATCTTTCTTCCATTCAGGTCCAAAGATGATGGGGATGAAGTATCAATTTCTCAAAATCCCTGAACTACTGCATAATTAACTTGAACCAAACAAGAGAGAGATTTTCTTGTGATTCTGTATTACAGTCAATCTAAGTATGAAAGGAAACAGTGTAAGGAGAATATACGGTGTGATAAAAGTTAATATTCTAGAAGATAATGAGATGTAAATTGCTAGTTGGAACAATACCTACAGGCCTGGCTCTTCATTTTTTATTTTTTTTTTTTGCCATAGATAGGGATGTTATTTGTATTAATAGTCATTTTCATTTCTTGAGCTCTTTATAAAGATCAGTAAGGAAGTGGCTTTTCAGAGGAAGAAAATGAAGCAAAAAGAGGTGTGATATACAGAACTCCTTAGCAGAACAGATACTCATCACGAGACCTCCTGAGTTTCCTTTTAAATTCTGAGGTATGATGAGCTTTACATACTATGCAGTTTGTCAGGCATTAAATAGTGACTACGTGGTTGCAGCAGTAGTCTGAATTCAGAAATCAGCTTTCAGACAAAACTAAATAGTCAAAAAATTGTCTTGTTCAAAGTGTGTCCCAACACACTGTATCACTTTTGCCCTGCACATTCGCCTAAATGAGCAGGTGTTGCTTATGGGCAAGAGATGTAATTTAGGTATTTTCTGCATTTCAAAACAAATTTAGGCATCTGAGCTAGACATTGCCCTCCTTCTGGCCCATAAATGTGGTCTAGGGACTAAAGCACTAGATTTTAACTCAGTAGACTTGGATCTCGTTCCTGGCTCAGCCATGTGGCAGCTGGTGACCTTGGACTTGATTGCACTTTTTTAGAATAGCCTTACCTTATCCTCTTACTTGTCTCAAGACAGCTACCTCCACGGTCCTATATTCCTCCTAGGTCTATCCCTGTCCATATAGGTCTGTCTGTTTTAAGTCTGGAATATCACATTTCTGTCAAAGTCCTATGATGCAGTCGTTTTGATTTCAAAGAGTTTTGGAGACTGCCTGCTTAAGCTGCATCGACAGTTCTGTCTTCCTGAACAGTCTCAACCCTGTGCAGGGTGAGTTGCAGCATTCCAGCTGGGCAGCCTGCCCAGCCACAGGCAAATGTGTCACTGCTCCTTGGCCTTGGGGCAATTCATTGCCAGTCAGTGGTCCTCCACACTAATGGCTATAAAAGATCTTCCCTGGTTCTTCTTCTCACGTCCTGTCATTCAGAAGCAACAAGTCTAACTTAACTGCAAATCGCTTTAGTGAACTGTTGTGCAAAGTTAGAGACGCATTAGACATGGGATTGCTGGTTCCCTAATCTGAGCTCTGTGAAAGCTGGGATAAAACACTTGCATGTTTTGTGATCTGGTGTTTGCAAAGTGCTTGCTGCTGCTGTTCTTGAAAAACACTGCCACACACAGAAAAGGGCGCTTTTCTGTTCCAGTCACTTGGGGACAAGATAATAGCTGCAACTGTGTCTTTGTGTCTGCAGAACATAATGTAACAACCCTTCCATCTGGGTTACTTGCAGCATTAATAAGAGTAATAGTAAGTTGTTGCTTGAAGAGAACCTTGCCTTTCTATTTCTTTAGTCTGGCTTCTCTTGCCAGTCTGAAAATAGTTTCTAAATGCCAGTCTAAAACCTGGATCCTAACAAAGAGTTGCTTCACCAAGCAGATATAATAATCACCGAAGTCATGATGACCCAAGCAGGACTTTCGACTCAATATTGTGCTGAAACGCTTTTTTCTGTTATGCATGCCATGGATGAAATGGTTCATTTCTGCAGGACTGAGATATTTTTTTTAATCTTACAAAGGAAGAGATGAACTTCTTGTTTTAAAATAAATGCTATGCAGCATTGTCCTCTGGACAATTTCCATTCTCTCTACACGCAGATGGTTAACTATGCGAAAGAATACATTCGTTTTCCTTACTGTTCCAAACAGTGGGCTGGTAGGAAATTTAACATGGATATTCAGAAAATAAAATAAAAAAAAAAAAAAGAAAGATTACTCTGACCTGAAATCTGAATAAGAGGGGGAAAAATAAATCCACCTTGTAGCAGTCACCCATTTCAGGTCCAAGTTCTGGTATATTGTTGTGAAATATTTTTTTTAATTAGGTTGAATCTTAAAGATTTGAGTTTACAAATCTGAAATGTAGAAAAAGTGATGGAAATCATGAGGGAAAACTCTAGAGGTAGGAGACATTCTTTTTGACATGGGCCAGACTCTTCATTCAGACTTGGCTTATATTTTTCTATAAATAAATAAATAAATCAAATCCAAAAGTAATGACAGATCAAAGCATGCTGCTTTAAATGCCACAAATAGAATATTTTGCCTCCCTCCTCACATTTTATTTCAGTTCTTGAAGCTTTTTTAGTTCTGAAGTTAGAGGCAGCGTGCTTCAGCAAAGTGCTTTGCATATAACAAATTACCATTTTCCAATGGGAATAAAGTCTCTATCACTTATCTTTAGAGATGAATTACTACAAGATGACTGCCATCTTAGCCAGCAGTAGGGCAAGAGACACATATCTCCAGCTGAAATCATAAGTCTCTACAGTAAGAACTGCAGTGCTGGGCATTGTGAGCTCTGAGGATGAGAGCTTTCCTGTATCTTATTGACCAATGATTTAACGACCTCGGCACAATGCAGTGGTGTTATTCCAAGCTGCTGAGTGGAAATAGATTTTTTTGATCACAAGAGTTGGCTGAGAGATCTTTGTGGTTGAAATAAGGTTTGCTTCATCACAGAGTAACTCAGTAAAAACATCGTAGCAGGATGCATTAGCAGTTCTGCTGCTCACTGACAAAGAAAAACAGCATCAAGGTTTTTCACCTCCTTTCAGAAGATAAGAAATAGCGATGCCTTTACCAATCAAGCAGAAACCACTGAGATCTCAACTTGTGACAGCCGGTTGTTGGTAGTAACATTTAACACTGTAATGACAGGTTAGGACAAAAATTTGGTGGTCATGGTGATACATCTGTCCACATAGATAGATGAATCATACTCTTGTTCCTAATTTATATAGTTTTTTTTTGCTTGGAACAGGATACTAGAAATAAACAAATCTGGCTGACAAAAGCATGAGACAAATCAATCAGCAACAATAACTCTTTAGCTTCCTTTACCAATGGTGCAGTAAAAATAAATGTTTGCTGTAAGTACAGCTTTTTGTGAAGTTAAGTTGTCCTGAAGGGAGTATCACAGAACACTATTTTCCCACTGTAGAGAAATGTTGGTCCAGAAGTGCAAATTATCACCGCAACAGCAAGCATGAACTAAGTTATTAATTCTTTCTCTGTAATTTTTCCTATTCACTTCCTTTTGGATGCACCATTTCATTACAATTTATCTAGGAGATTAGAAGACTGGGGTGGAGACAAGAAGCAGCTTTGGGACTAGTACCCTGAGATGTTCTCTACCTGTTGCTCTCTATTGCTCTGCCAGCAGTGCAACGGGGTAGTCAAGAGTCTTTTAATTCTGATGATGGAGAGACAAGCAAAGACTAATTTGCAGCTCAGGCTGGAGTAAGGATATAGGTCAGTTCGTGGATTATTTGTTTATTTGTTTGGTAGAGTGGTCTGGGAGAGAACAATCTGACTTTCTCTGAACTTTCCCTGTGTCTGGGCTCAAGAGGCCTGTCACTAAGAGGCGAATAAAATGACAAAACTCCTGCCTAGAAGCTTGATTTTAAAAAAAAAATTGAAGAAAAGAAGCATACTAAGTTTTAGTTCAGATTTCCTAAGATCTTCTCCTTGAAGGATGAGTTTCTAGTGAGGAAAGATTCCTGGGTTTCGTTTGTGGTCATATTTTTCAGTTTGGTGATACTCAGAATTTGTCCCCTAACTGGCCATCAAACTACCAGATTGCTTTGAAACAGCTGACTTTTGCTTCTACATGAACTTTCTGTTCCCAGTTACACCATATCCCATCTCCACATCCTGTAATTATTAAAGAGAATGCAAGTTTCTGAGACGACTCCCGGCCAGCTCTGGTGCAGTTTACTGCATGCTTATCTTGCATAGCTCTTTAACTGTGTTGCTTTCTTTTATGGATGTAGATTATCCTTGCAGAAACCATCACAATTCATAAACAGCTGGGTTTTACTGTCACATCTTGTGTTTCTTTAATGAAGAAACTAATAGTTTTCCCTTGTGGGAATGACTAATGCCAGGAATTTTGTGGGAGAAGCTTCATCATCCTGGGAGCTGTAGTATGAGGGTTTTTCCCACAGAAGTGTGGAAAAGGATAAAAAAGATATGCCTTATGATCTTGCCTTGAACTTCCCTTTTTCCTTCCCAAATAACAAGCGCAAACAGAGCTGAAGGAGCCATTACATGTTCATCACTTCTTTCCTCTGCACCACAAAGCTCTGCAGCCTTCAGCTGTCAGTGAGCTTCCAGCCTCTAAGGTGCAGTTTGTGACAGGTCACAGGTGACAGGAACAAGACAGGTAAGAGGAGTTGCTGAGTCAGTGCTAGGTTTAGACTCCAGGAGCACTGGCTTCCCTTCTTAGCTCTGCTGACACCTTGCACATTATTACCTTGACTTCCTGGCTGGAACACATTAATGATGACATTTACTCCTGTCTGTTTTGTCAGGATGGAGCAGCAGAGCTGCTATGGGGATTTCCTGTAAATTTAAAGACATGGGGTCAAGCTGAGCTGTGGCCTTTCTCCTCTCCTCTTCCCTGGTCCAGGAATTCTGGCTACAGAAACTGCAGGTCATCTCTAGCCAAAGCTTCTTATCTTCCAACTCTTTTTTTTTTTTTTTCTGAAGGTATCTTTCAGATGTGTCTTTTGATAATACATGTTTTCCTGTCTGTGTGGACAGTACGTTGACCTTAGCTGTGACCTGCTGGCATAAGTCAGAAACCGAGCCAGAGACAATCCTCTCACTTGCCCCAACGGTCTTTTGCTCTCGCAATGCCTTTCCATTTCCATTGATTCACGATTTGCCCTCTAGTTCAGAACAGCTGGAGCTGCAGCGAACTTCTGTTTCTGCCTGTGGCTGTATTTCTGCAGGCTGTGGTCATCTTAGATCGCACATGCCTGACGGTCGGGTGGTGAAGCACCAAAATGTCCCAAAGCGCAAGGGTGCTGAAGATGTCAACAGTGACAGGCCAGCGTGCTGCAGAACAACCCTGGTGCCACAGCAGGACACAGAGGAATGCTGAGCTGGTGGGTATCTCTCTGATGAGAGCTAAAAGGCAGCTCCTTGCTGCTACCAAACATTGCAAATCTCACATGCTTCCTTTCATTAAAGAAGAGATGTAGAAATTCCTATGTTGCATTTGTATTCACCAGCTTTGTTTTTCCAGATGAGTTTATGAAAAGGGAAAGACCTTATGTGATGTGACTGGTTCAGAGAGGGCAGCTGGAGCCCTCTGTTCTACCCCACATCTCAGCTCAGGCAACTAAGCAGCCTGTCCTAAAGCATTAACACATATAAATCTACCTTTTTGCAGGTTGGTTCCAAAGTACGTCTCCAAACCTCTGGACCTGAAATTTTAGGCAGCTGTTTCAGAGGCTAGAAGAAGCAGTGACTGAAATGTTTGCCCATGGTGGAAAACGAGCGGGGATGTTACCCCGCTTGTAAGCTCTGACATGAAGTAGCCGTTAGAGGGAGACAAAGAGCTGCATTTCTTGCACATCGCCACGGTTCTGCTGAGGCGTTTACTCAGTATCACCCAGGTGATTAATCCAGATGTTGATTTATTTAGCAATGGGTAAAGCAACTTCTTAACAACTCCTGCTACCATGGGGATGGACCAACTGCAGGGCTGCTACCCATTTCAGGGGACATAGTAGAAAGCACACATACACTGACAACAGAAATACGAATTAAAGCAGCCTCCAGACACACAGGTCTTGCTTCTGCTCTCTTCATTTCTTCAGTTAACCATGGAAGGTTCAAACTACAAACAGACTTTGCAGCCTGACTTCTAATTTGCCATACTAAGTGGGGCTAAAAGCTTCTAGGCCACATCTTTCATAACCTACCATCCAAACAGAAGCTGACAACCCCTCCTTGCCCCAGTACATTTCATCTATCTGTTGCATAAGGAGAAGGAGGAAAGACTTGCTTGATGAACTTCCTTGCCTTGTCACAAGTGTATCTCTGCAAAGGGAAATCCAGAGCCTGATGTCCATTTTGCCAGCAGCTTCCCCATCCCATCAAATCCCTTCTGTTCCTCTTTTGCCTGAGTGCTGCCTCAGGGAAAAAGCATTCCAAAAGGGGAAACTGCAATTCCATAACCCATAGAGAAAGTTAAAGCCTTGGTTCACATCATTGAAAGATGGTAAATCTTTGATTTTCTTTGACTGTAAACAAACAAGACACTCAGAGATTTGCCTGTGTTGTTCAGCTGAGGTTGGTCTCACCAGAATGTTGCCAAGGCAGACAATATACTAAAAGGTAGGTATATCAGAAACATATAAAGCTAATTGTGAATCTCCTGGACTGGAGAGCATGCATTTAGGCCACAACAGTGGAATTCAGGTCTGTCTGCACACATACACAGAGGTGTCTTTTAAGCATATTTATCTTATAATTTTCTAAAATTATTTTCCCAAGGATGTGTTTGACTAGTGACAGGCAGTTTAAGGCAAGGGAGCCGTGTAGACTCATCATAATTCTTTCTATCAAATCTGTGAAATTGCCTGAGAAGGAAGTGTGAGGTGGGGCAGAATTAACAAAACTTGCCAAAATTTGATACCAGACATGTAAACATTAAAATACAAATATTTCTGTCGTTGTAATTTAGTGGCTTAATTCACCATAAGAATAAAAAATGTTGAGAAAAGGGGAGATATCAGAAGCTGAGCATATTGGAACTAAAGGAGAGTTTGATTTTCGCCAGCTGAAATTGTTAAAGGCAAAAATATGGTAGGAACAGTGAATGCAAAGACCTGGCAGATAATTGGGCATACGTGTGTGAGAGAGTGAAGGACCGAAAGTGAACTTATTGGCTGCTCATGCATTGTAGTCTACTGCTCTGTATGTAGACTATTTAGGCGGAGAGAACAGGGAGCCTGAGCAACTGGAAAAAGGGAAGGCTATTCAAAAATGAATTCCCAAAAAGAAATGATTCCGAAAGGAGGAAGCAGGGCCAGAAAGAACTTGAAGAACTCGCTGGAGGAAAAACGTAGGGTGTGGTAAAGATCATGGAGATCAGGAAGATGAATGCTGGGGGACAGCCAGTGACCCTGGCTAGTAATGCCACCTCCCTCTGGGGAAGGGAAGTTGAGACCTGGTGAATGCAATGCTGGGAGAGAGTAAGCAAATGAGTGTATGTGTGAAATAAGTAAGGTAAAAGCCCTAATCTCACTTGTGCCAGTATTCAGATTCACTGTGGGCTGTGGTTTACTCTGTCTCACCTGTGTCAAAGACTCAACCTTAATCAGTCATTGTAATATCATTGCTCTGTATATAGCTTAGAAAAATTTGCCTTCCTTCCAGAGTTGTCCCAATCCCTGTGACAGGGATGAGCTTAATTGATAATGCAGCTCGCAGCACAGTATTGAACTACACAGTCAATCAGAAACACACCAGTTAAGTCTTTTTCTTTCCTTATGCGTCCTCTTTGGGCTGTTTCACACTGATGCAATTCATTGAAAATCAAAAGAAGTACCTTACACAGGGAAAATTGCATTTGAGGGTTTCCCAGAGACTCAGTGGTGACCAGCACTAAGAGATTACTTTATCAGACTTGAAAGAAATATTCATCACTGTTTTGGCAGCTTTGTCATTCAAGTGGCAGGAAGAATTCAGTTTTCCATTCAGCAGGTGCTAATACAGTTATATCAAATCCTAAGCATGGGAGAAAATAACCCACACATACATAAACATGCACAGTGCTGCTGCCCTTCCTTGCCACCTCTCCAGAGCTCAGTAGTGGAAGGGATATGACCCGAAATGTTACAGGCAAGATGTTATTTCATGCCCTGTAAACAGGTGCCAGATGATTGCTGCTTCCCCTCAGGCAGATGGATGGAAAATATCAGGTCCTCACTTGCAGACAAACCTTGGGACTCGGTGAGCTTCTGCCTGTAAACACCAAATCTGCTGCTTCTTAGCTGGGAGGCTTTTCACGACTACCCTTCAGCCCTGTTAATGATGTGACTTTAGACTCTGAACTCTGGTGCTACTGGGAAGAATTTGAGATTTCTTTAGGAGGGACAAGAGCTGAATTAAGTAGGGCCCAGCAGAGGAAATGTCACCTAAATGAGGGACATCTGCTCTTTACAGAGGCCTAGCCCTTGATTTGTCAAGAAAATGGGAGCTTCTTGGAGAAGAAAAAGATTTCCTTGCAGGCAAAGGAATGTCTTTGTGAATGAGATATAAACACACACTTGATATTGTGAGCCCAAGCCTCTTGGGGTTTTGATTCATGAATGGGAAAGTAATATAGATACCTGGCCCCTTCAAATTTCTCCAGCCTTGGTTCTGGTGCTGTAGGAACACTGCTGTTTATAAACAAGTGTTTGAAATTGAATTAAGAGAAATTTTAGGTTTCTTCACTTTGTAGGGTTACATAGACAGCTGAATCATCCAAGCAGTGAGAAGCAGAAGATCCATCAGAGTGGTTGGGATGACCAAATGAGAGCAGGAAAAATTACAGTCTTCCCAAGATAAGTTATTCCTCTCTGTGAACTTGGAAAAAAAATCTTTTAGCTGCAGAGGAGAAAAAAAAGAAGGACATTTCTCACATACTGAAAAGTAATAAATTGAAAGGGCCCAATTTCTTACAGAAAACTGAAGTAACCCCTGTTTAACTATGTTAACTGTGAGGCTGGGTCCTGGTCTAAGGATTATCTGATAGCCTTAAAGTTCCTGATAGTAATTTACTGTTGGTTATAGAATAACAGAGGGCAAAGGAACCCTTAGGCTGAGAGGCACAAAGCAACACTCAAGCTTAAACCCTGCTATTTCTCACCTAACGTTTTGATGGACTGTACGCAACTCCTCTGCTACATTTTCTCATCTTTGACCTATTTCTGAAGGAACCACTCCATGCTGTGTGTATTCACACTGCTTTTCGTGATGGAAATACCAGCCTCATTGATACCTTGAGTGGGAAGTCAAGTCCATGAAACTTCGCAAGACTCTTCCCCCTTGGGTGAGAGAGACTCAAGCAAGGTGAAAAATCAATATAATAGAGTTGAAGAAATGAAATGTTGAGGATTCATATATTTGATATGATGGTGTTTCTACTCAAGTGTATTTTCCCTTCATATGGCCCCAATCCACTTACCTTCATACCTTCTTGAAAAATCTACCAAGAGGCAGGAAAAGCAAGAGGTCATTTTTCTTCCCTCCTTTCTATTGTACTCATAATTGATATTTTTACCATTTGTGCTTCCTTATGAAATTGTCCATGAAGCTGATTTGTAATGCTTGACTTTATTTCATCCAACACTGAATTGAAAATCTATTTTATCAAAAATATCTCTACTAGAACAGACTACTTGTGGATGTGACTGCAATAGTCCAGATTTTCATTAAGCTGGTTAGCTACAGCAATTATTTTTATTATTATTATTATTATTATTATTATTGTGCATAGTTAAAACGTAGAAATCTAAGCTGTAGGTTAAGGAATAAAGCTGAAAATACTCACATATTTGTGAAATTTTACTAGGACTTTTCTTAGTAAGAGTTTTGAATAAACATTTTTTAATAATTTTATCCATTAAAATTTTAGGAGGAGAGAGAAACAAAAGAAAATGACAGTTATCTCTAAAATATACAAAGATGTATCACTCTCTTAAAAATTACATTCCAGCAAAACACGCATTTTAGAAAAGATGACATCTTTTAGACATATTACTATGTCTCTGCTTTTCTGTATTCCTCTTTCACCTTTCTGAAAGAGAGATGCTTTCTGCATTTCTGATTGTATTTTACCATAACAGACAGGAATAATACGATCTGACAAGTTTTCCCTGAGCTGACTTCCATACACACTAAATGATCTTTGCAGTAGATGACATTCAACAACTTAGATAACCTTAGCACTATAAAGAGATGTGGCCAGATTCTCAAAAAATGTAGATTAGTGTAGCTCCACTTTTTTTTGTTCAAAAAAAATATGCTAAGACAATTTATACAGGCAAAGAAACTGTGTCAAGTTAAATTATATTTTTATTGAATTATTTGTTTTAGCTTAAGAAAATTAATTTATTTGTGTTCATTGTCAATATCTTTTCAGTAAGGACTCTGCCATAAACAAAATATTTATAAAAGGTCCAGGAGATTCTCTTCATATTCTGGCTGGATAGAGCAGAGGATGTTTAGACATTGTGAGCCAGGCACTAATGCTCCAACACAATTGATATTTTCCCTCTGAGGTGACTAATATCACGAACAAAGCTTACGTGTAGTGAGGGGAGACGCTTTTTTTTTAGCAGCTAAACTGTGACCAGAGGTAGTAGGCATGAACTTAACTCTGTCACTTCTTCTACATGCTGTTTAGACGGGTTTCGCAGAATACTCAGGGTGTGATGTGCTAAAGCATTGCCCTAAAATTCAAGGATGCCTTAGTCATGTTTCTTTTCTAAAGTCCTACAACCTGAAGGATGGATGGTACAACAGAAAAACAGTTTGATATGCAGGTGGTAAAGCACAGGCAGAAAGGTGTGACTTGCGAACTGAGTTATGCACATCCAAGAGATATTTAGTGTCAGAGATTGTGGCTAGCAAGAAAATATTATGTACCAGTATAGGTAGTCCACTTGATAAGTTTGTATTGGGTAAAACTGCATTGGTTATCCACTACTATGAAGGTCTGGAGACTCCTGGCACAGAGTTAGTGCCATGTGCTTAAACAAATGGCCTTATTATGTTCTTATTGTCTTTCAGATATCAGAAAACGTGTCCACTGAACAAGACAGACAAATGTTTAACCATTTTAATCACCAAGAAGAGTCTATTTCGTTTTATGTCATACAAATCCCCAAAAGGTCAATCCAGAGCTGATGGAATTCACAGGGCACCTAAATTACTATGTGTCTTTACACAAAATCGCATAAGAGAATGCTATTAGCACCACAATATTACTGATGATTTTAGTGGAAAAAGGACAGATTCTGCAGGAAATCTAGGGTGCAGCTTGACTTTAAACCCACAGTGGAATAACTCAGCTGTTCTATGTCTTCATTGGAGAGTCCTTTCTTCCTTTTATCACCTTTTCTTTTAGCCCTGGATCCCAGGCTAACTCTTCAGCTACAAAGGGACTCTGGGATATGAACAGTGCTATGAACTTTACATGAGAATCAGTCATCTTAAACAGAGAAAAGGAAAAAAGTTCAAAAAAAAATCTCTGAAGTGTCTGATAAAAACAACTGCCATAAAACTTTTAGGCAGGATCTAAGCTCTGAGCAGATGAATGTTTAGACAGATAAGAAGTCTGTGAAAAGACAAGTTCAGCCAGGGAATTCCCTTTAACTTGATATTGATAGTATTATTGTCAGGAAAATAAGAAATAACAAAACGTCAAAAGCACGGAGCTAAGAAGTACATCCCCCAAAGCTAGAAGGCCACTTCCTTTCAAACTTCTCTAAAGAGTCTCTGAGATCAGAATATGATTTGAATTCTTAAAAACTATTAGCTAGACAGAGAAATTCAAACCACCTCTTGCAGCGAATGAGCAAAATGCAGTTGGTGTGGAACATTGGCTGGGGCCAGAAGGTAGGTAGACAAAGTCATAAGCTCTAACACACAGAAGTAAAATCTCATGGTCAATTGAGTCCACTGGCTTTACTTCTGCAAAGCGTTTTCAACTTATTAGATCAGGCCAAGAAATGCCTTGCAGTATTATCTGGGTCTTCAAGCTGCAGAAACCCTGGGAGTAAAGAGATGAAATTTAAACTGCACTTACTGACATAGAAAGTGTGAAGAAAGGTAAATAATATTACTAGGAATAAAGGGTTTGAAAGCCAGATGGACATGCAAGAGAAAAAAGTAGAGAAAGAAAAGCTGCTATTTTAACTGGAGCTGCACAGACTGGCTTCATTCCAGGTGGGAAGAGCATCCGAAAATTTAGAAATTTTCTAGGAGAAAGAACTCTACCTGTTGCCTAAGAATCATAGAATCATTTAGGTTGGAAAATAACTTTAAGACCATCAAGACCAACCATTAACATAACACTGCCAGGTCCACCACTAAACCAAGTCCCTAAGTGCCACATCTATACGTCTTTTAAATGTCTTGGGGGATGTTGACTCCACCACTTCCCTGGGCATCCTGTTCCAATGCTTCATAAACCTTTTTGTGAAGAAATATTTCCTAATGTCCAAACCTCCCCAGGCACAACATGAAACCATTTCCTTTCATCCTATCACTTGTTACTCATGAGAAGAGACTAACCCCCACCTCACTATGACCTCCTTTCAGATATTCGTAAAGCTCTCTGAGATCTCTCCTCACAAGAAGAAAAACAAGGGTGGATTGTTTGGGATCTTCAGAAATGTTTCATTCTCACAAAACGCAAATCTTTTATTTCTGTTTTTGCTTGAAATATTAAATATTGCCCTACAGGAAATAAACAGTGAAGTGGACAAGTGGTGACTTTCAAATGAACAAAGATTCACAAATTGTAAAGAGATATTGACACATACTTAAAATCTTACTCTTTCTTCTTTAAAAAGGAAAATAAACTGAATCAAAGTACCTGAATTTCAGTAGAATAAAAAATATTCACATGGACTGACTGTGATTCCATCACATTTCCTATGACTAGCTTTACTAGTAATACATGTTAGTTCAGAAGTGTTTTCTTTAAAGGAGATAAAGAATATTTAGCTATTTTTGGAAGGCACTGGATATATCTGTATTTCTGTAACTAAGTTTATATCCCTTGCATTGCATGTCACTGATACCTATGCTAAACAGGAGTCTAGTTATATGCATAAAAAGACATATGCAAAAATACTGCACAATATTAATAAAGCCTTTGTATTTTGCATTGTGAGCGGATTATTCCAGCATCCTTAATATAAGCCCAGCATACTCCAGTAACTGATTCCTAGGCAGAACTAATTTGAATCACAGGTTAAAATATAGTTAACACAGAATGAGAATGCAGTATGCAATCTCAGTGAAAGATGAAATATAAAGAATAAGACTCTGTAATTCAGTGGCATGGCCTAATTTTGTCAGTGATACACATATTTGAAAGGAACACTATGAAAAATCCACTAGTTCATATTGAAAAGGATTTTCCACCTTTAAAGTTCTCATTGCTATCCTTCAGGACCAGCTCAAGTCTCTACTTTATCACTCGCTCTTACAGGTCATTAAGGCAGCTTTATAAAGCAATTTGATTCACATTCATTTCAGCGAGAGTCAGAGAAAACAGACATTTCATTTCATGGAGTCCATTTCTCTTCTAGAAAACTAGCTCCTTCTACAAATATGTTAAGAGGCCAAATGAGTTTCATTACATGCTCACATACTGCGGGCAATAGAAGCCAAATACAGACCATGAGCTAAAACAATAATAAAACCCCCGGACTTTGAGGAGATCAGCAGAAAGAAAATCTAGGAAAATGCACAGTGTATTATGTTACATTCTAAGAGAGTAGCCTACAGTGAGGGCAGAAATGAGATGAATCCACATTCCCTTTAGGCCCACTACATTTCAACATACATTGAGCAGCAAAAAGACCCTGAGGTATAAATTAGAGCAACAGCTGTTTTCTGCTTGCAGCACCTCATGTTAAGCCGCTTGCAGACTTACATGAAACTCAAGATACCTGAACAACTATTTTAGAACTGTTTAAATTCATATTTTGCCAGGGGATATGCACAAAAATCCTAAACAATCTCTTACATGTGCAACCTCTGCCCCACTGAGCTATCACTAGTTATACATTTCTCTCCCTCCCCCTCAGCCTTCACTGTTTTTTTGGAGGAGATCTTTCCTTTTATTGAGAGTAACTTCTGCTTTGGGACTCCTTTACTTCACAGCCCTTCACAGGTGGTTGTGGTGGTTATGGTTATGAAGCCTATTTTCAGCGCCAGCACTGGATACTGTCCTTGTTCCCTACTTCCTGCTGCTCCCCTCAGAAAAGCTACCTAGGTGAAGGCACCTTTCACTGGTCAGCAAGGAACAGGATCACTTTTGTTAGTTGTTCTCCTAATCAACAAATTGACAAATCAACTATCTTTCTATCGATAGCCCATATTATAGAAGACTTGGATCACAAACATCACACAGCACTGAAATTAGGTAGCACAATTACCACACCTTATCTCTGTTTGGTTTGCTTCTGATCAATCACACAAAGATTATTAGAGAAAGTTGCAGGCTTGCTTAAGCAGAAATCAGTTAAAATTTCTGTGTGTTACCAACATCAAAGCGGTTCTGCACCTTGTTTTTATGAACACAACCTGCCAGATACGGGATACCATGACACCTAGAAATACTGTCCTGTGGAAAAATTCATAGAGCCACCCTGTAGGCTTGCCTTTCATACTTTATTGCAGCTCTTGTACATATTCATTTTCTAAGCATCTCTTAACAGCACCAAATACCATATTAGGATATAACTCTTACTGGCTACCTAAATTTCTGTTATGCTTACCTCAGCACTTATGGGTCTTCTGTTTACTACAACCTGACTTCCCAGTTCTCTGTACATAATGATAAAAAGCAACCTAGATTTTCTAACTGAGCAAAAATATTGTGTCTTTGTTTTCTTTTTCTGTACCAACAGATACTCACTACAGACTGTCAAGCTAATAGGATAGCTTCTATATATCGTCTCACCCACAATGTAATTTGTTTATGTCAAGCAAACAACACAGATCTACATATTGCCTGCTTCTGTTTTGCTAAGCAAAAATAGATTGGAAAGATCAACAAGACCTCAGCTCTTGCCCTGCAGTGTAGTCCATGCTTTGATGAGTGATTGGAAAGATACGTATAAAAGGAAATCTCTATGCATCTTCCCTGGGATGATATGGATATGTTGGGCAATCCGCCATATTGCCAAGGTCAATAGTAGCTCTGTCAACATCAATGCCTTCAAGATTTTTTTCTCTTCAGAGTGGACAATGTTTTCCTTTTTCCTCTACTGCAATATCTCAGAAACTCTCAGTTCATGTCTTAAGATGTAGAAAAAAAATTTTCCTCCTTTGAAAACTGCTGAAAAGCTGACATTTAGATCATGTTTGGCCTGGCCAGATTGAAAACATATGGCTAAACATGATTTAGATCACATCTGCAACAGAAAGAGTTCCTTTTTGGGTTGTAGTTCTTTTTATGATAGGGTAGCATCAAGACAGTATGTCCTGAGATGTTACAGCAATACCATAAGCAGAGGGAAGAGAAGGAGCAGATCTGGAATAACTGGAGATGGTGCATTTTAGTATGAGTGGTAATTCCATAGGAGTCATATGTATATCATCCCAGAATTGAGATTACAGTATTGAGTTTTCTTGAAGTTCAAAAATGGAGCAGAAAGGGTGCGTTGCAGCATTTATTTTGCTATTAATGTTTCTTTTCAGAGAAATTACCATCCATTCTCAGCTACTCACAGAAATGGTAAAATCAAGGAATATTTAAGGAGTGGAAGAGTTTTAATACTGGGTGGCAGAGCTCTCACAGGCTCTAATGTTATTCTGAATATTAGAAATTGTTCCCAGGAGACATTGCTTAACACCTGAAAAGCACAGTATTAATTGCTTCTCCCCAGTTCTAGTTTTCAAGGTTCCCTTGAGTAAAGTAAGCAAGTAGGAACATTATTTTGTAGTGCAAAAAAAAAATAAAACTGACTTGATTTAGTTTCTTGCTGCTCTCCAAATCACTACCAATAGCAGAAGCTATTACCATCTGTGCTGATTCTCCCAGATTCATTCTTCCTGAAGCCTGTGGCTTTATCGGTATATTGTGTAAAACAACTAACACAGAATCCAGACACCTCAATCTCATGCATGTGCACATTCACACACATGCCCAAAGCATGCCTTGCCACCCTCAAAAGTTACTGACAGAAGACAAGATTAGCAAAGGTAATGTAATCAGTCTCTAACATCCTGAAATGATTGGTAAATAAAGGAGAAATTTGAGCATGCTGCTTAATGAGTAGGCGCCACCATGTCTTGTGGACTTTAAAATCTCAAAGTGCCTTTAAACATGAAATTTATGTCTGCTTCACTCCTTTCTTTCCCTGTCCACCCTGACAGCTCTGAGTGGATGAAAGTTTCATTATTTTAAGAGGAGAGGACAGGCCAGGGAGGGCTTATGGCGGGGTTACTGGTCTCTGCTCTTTGAAAGCCCTTCTTCACCAAACATTTTCTTTGTGCCCTCTGAAAGTAGAATAGAGATTAAGAAACATCCTTTGCTGATTCCTCCATCCTTTTAGCTCTGAGATCATTCATCTGAGCACTTCCCCTTGGCTGACTTCTAGGAGACACCGAACACTGTCATTCAGGAAATGTCAATAGCTCCTTTCAGCACAGCTTTAGCACGTTGTCCCTCCTGCACCATTTTGAGGTAAAACAGTACTTATCTATGAACAATGAACTAAAGAGCAATGGAAATACCTGGATTAGAGTTGTTGATTTAAACTACCTGTTCTGCATCCACTTTCTGACTTCTCAGCTAGTTCCAGTTCTGCCATTGTCCTTCTCTAGTTGGTTAACTCCGTCTGATCCCCATGCTCAAATATTTCAGCTGCTTGTTCACAGCTGTGAACCTCAGAACATCCTGAGGGACACAGGGAAGCTGCCAGGGAGCTGAGCGCACTAGTGCGTTAACACATTATCTTCCCTTCACTGAGCAGCAGACCTTGACCTCATCTCTATTTGCAGCATCTTTGAGATAGGACCTGTTCCCAAGTCCATGGAAACCAACAAACGAGCCTTGGATCAGGTGCTCAGGCTCAGATTCTTAAGGAGGTGAACATAACTCTTTCCTATTGATTTTCCTTTGTAACTGGGTGTCTGTGTCCCTGTAAGGATCTGAGTTTCTATAGCATAATGAGTCCTCACAGAACACAAACCTCACCTCTTCATCACAAGTAAGTAAGCACTAATCTTCCCATCAACTTTCTACATTAACTTAAAGAGTCAGAAATTAAATATTCTGGGCTTTTTCTCTGTCTAAAAAGAGACAGTTTTCATCCACCTGTTTTTCAGTTTTTCATAGCAATTCCGCTTTTTTGGGGTATGTAAATTGAGATATATGCATGCATAAACACATATACACATTCACTTGTACATGCAAATACTCAAGCCCTTGGTGTTGGTGCACACATCTTTTTCTGAACTGCAGTCATGCTAAACAAAATCCCTCCAGGGATTTTCTCACCACTCTTTTTTACATGTTTAACGGTTTCCCAGGGAATTAGTCTTAGTGCATTATAGGATATGTGTTCTAAATTTGACAATTATGTGGGGGAAATCTCAGAGAAAAAGAACTGAAATCTCTAAATGCAAAAAAAAAAAAAAAATAGGGGGAAGATTCTTTTTCTTACTCTCTAAGCTACTCTGTCCCTCCCTTTGTCCGTATCTTCTATCCCATTAAATGCTATTTCTTGTCATGTTGATATGCAGAATCTCGTCTCAGCAGGTACATTTAACTTATTGAAACATTATTTGAGAACAACTTTATTAAAGATTCAGGATGCCAATACAAGATGACACAGTGCATAGGAGCTTGTAACTTGGAAAGCTTTACAGAATTAAACAACATTCAACAGCAGACAGGATACGGTGTGAATTACAGAAAGGAGCAGTATTAAGCTGATCCATGGTGAATAAATTAAAAGCGTTCAATCACATGGTCAATAATGAAAATAGGCAGGAGCAGGGATATACAGACATAAGACAAGAAACTGTGTTTAAGAAGAGGTGGGGAGGGACAGAGAAAGAGGCAAGAAAACTTACTTTAGGTTACAGGATGTGCAGAGCTGGAGAAAGTGATACCTGAAAAGTAAAGGGAGTTGTGCTGCCACACGGTTTTCCAGCTGACTTGTTATTATAAAAGGTGAAACATATCCCATTTAGGTTGGGTATTGGCATCTAATAGCAATGATTCCCAGCTCTGCCTTTGAAGGCCAGAGTTCCCAGCACTCTGACATGTTTCTCCAGTGAAGGACCTGGCCCTCAAACTGCAAGACCTTTGCTCAGTTAAAGCTCTCAAGTAAGTTCATTGCAACAAACTCTGAACAAAAACAACTGAGTATTACCAAAGAAAACATGCAAAGAATAGCTGGAAAGAAATATAATGAGTAATATTATTTGTAAAGGATATCATTTAGCTGGAGCCAGAATTGAGTACTGGGTAAACAGATTTGCAAATAACACATATGAAATACACTAAGAACAAATTTATCCAAAGCATTAGTAAGCCAAGCTGAAACTTTATGCCTATATGAGTTTTTGGTTGTTTCTTTCTAAATGCCCTTTAAATAAAAAAAAAACAAACCACGACAAAAAAAGAATGTCCACAAGAATTATTTAATTGCCAATTAGGGATTTCTCAAGTTTTTGTTTACAGTAGAAAAGCAGTTTTCAAAGGATGCTCAGTAAAACAAACCTGACTAAAACCACTTTCTGACCTTTTGAAAATAATCCTTGTGAAGTATTTTTTAAAAACCTGTTAACAGAATACAGAAAATTTTGAGAAATACTGAATAAAAATAAAAATATTTCTACATTCTTCCAGAAACAGAAACATCCACAGTCTGCTTACGCTGTTGGCGTTTTTATTTTCCTTTTCTCTGAGTGAAGACCCTCTGTGTCCCTCGAAGTATCTAGGAGAGATGTTCACACTTCTCTAGAATCAAATAGAAAGTGCCAGAATACTTTATGTAGTAAATAAAGTTCTGGTATGCTCAAATCTCACGTCCCTCCACCCCAGCAAGCCACCCCATAAATCCAAACGTTCCCCAGTGCCATATGATCTTCTAGTGTATACCCTTCTAATTTTGCTGTCAACTATTCTATCATAAATTACAGCTTTTACCTTTTGATTTTATTTCTTTTCCAGCCATTTCTCTCACATGGCCACTATCTTTTGCAGAAACACCCAATAGGACAGAAGAAGCCTATGTTAAAAGAGAGGGAAGGAAGTGAATGTGGCCCATTGTATGAAGCACGACTTCTAAGAAAACATCTAGATCCTTTTCCAGGTTCTGTTTATGAACTTCATCTTCCTAGTTTCACTTCCTCTTGTGCTCCACCTGAAGATCCTTAGACCAGACACTTTCCTTGAAGTTCAACTTCATGATGCAAATGCCAGCCCTTAAGGAACTGAACTGAGAACATGAAGAAACCACTTGGCAGAGGCTGCTAACCAGTGACCTGTGGCCACAGCCATCCTGAGCACAGGTCTTCATGGGAAACGAAGGGTTCTGGTTGACCCTTTACTCACAGTAAACCCTCAGCTCAAAGTAAACCAGAAGTGAGCCACCACAGACTCATATCTGGGCTAGAAATATAAATGGGTGAGATGGATCATCAATCTGTTTTCAAGGAAGTTCTTTCCAAGGACCTGGATGAACTCAGGCAATCTGCAAGTTTTGGCCCAAATTCATAATGAAACATCAGACTTGATAGGCGTTTTGAGTATGCAAAAACCTTGCACCTCTTCTGTACTCATTTTACTTCCTTGTTAGATGCAAAGGTAACAAAATGGCATGATAGAACGTGTTCTCCATGTATAAATGCTCATTAACAGAGATGAGAAAGCAAGAGAAGGCTCAGGAGAGAACTTTGTAATGATTTCCAATCTTATTTGGAGACCTAAAGCAGACTCTTCCAAAGGTAAGCTGTATTCAGACAAATCCATCTTTGTGTCTTGAAAGTCCCCAGTCATGAAACTGCAGAACCTGATGGTATTTAGGCACCTAATTCTCATCTCAAAATTCAACTCCTGTTGGAATCAATGAAATGTGCCAAAATCACTTAAAGAGTTGGACCTTTGTTAGAAAAAAATAATGAATACAGCTCTGATCTCTTTCACACAGTCCTATAGATATGACTGATATATTCTTGGCTGCAAGTTGTTTGCTCCTTTCATCCTCAACATGCAGTAGATGGCTTGGGGTGTATTTTCAGAAGGAAATCCTGGAAGAATTTACTTGGGTACAAGTAAAAGAGATTTCCAACATTGCACTGCTGCCACTCTGGGACCATGTTGATCCTGAAAGAGCAACTCCTGATCACTGACTGATAGTCTTCTCTCTGCCTGCAGCTAGCTAAGTGGTGTGACTGCTTTGGAATATGAGATTTCTTCGGGAAATGTCTACTTTGATAGCTAGATTGGGTGCAAGGGAAATCTGGAGAAATTATCTTTAACAGGAGAGCAGCCAGTGGTCAGCATGTAGTGTTCCTGCTACAGCAAACTCTCAAACTGAACAAAAGAACGCTAGAAAAGCTTCAGTGTCACTTTAGTTCCTTTCTAGACTCAGACTCATCCCTGCCTTCCCAGCACAAAGGAGTTCTTTTCTGTGAGAAAGGGAAAAGTTAATTATACAATTCCTCCTATTCCTTTCTGGATTAGACTAGTGCGGTCCAGCCTTGCAATTTAGAAAGCCGTTTATAGGCAGCTGCTTGGCAAAGAACAGATAGCTTTCTTGTAGTCCAATACATTTAAATATTTAAAGGCCAGCTGCACAGAGCAACGTCCCAGAACATTGTCACAGGGACATGGTGACTCATGCACAGCCAGAGGAACACAAATTGGAATTTCTGCCACAAGATGGGACTCTGCCTTCTCTGTTTCCCCGAATGCCCTGTTTTATGCTTTGTTTCCACTCCTGCATG
Organism: Apaloderma vittatum; assembly: GCF_000703405.1. Taxonomy (NCBI): domain Eukaryota; kingdom Metazoa; phylum Chordata; class Aves; order Trogoniformes; family Trogonidae; genus Apaloderma; species Apaloderma vittatum. The sequence goes on from NW_009711988.1 coordinate 123,635, forward strand.
AAAAATCATTGTTTCCTTGGTTATAATGTGTCTTTTTTTTTCCCTTCTTGTTTTGCTGTACTGAAACATATTTATTTTCCATGGCAAGAAAACAACTTTTCTGTCTTGCCCCCAAACAGACACACAAAACTGACAAAGCCTCTAGGATCCTTTTGGCTGAAATAGATGAGCTGTACTTACAGAATTAAAGCAAAACTTTTATTGCAGAAGGAAACGATGCTATAACCAAGCCATCTGTTTCATAGCCTCCTGAAACGGAGAGCATTCATAAAGGTTTCCTGCTTCTTGGTATTTGAGTGTTTTGCTCCTAACGAGCAGAAGACCAATGACCAGATTCTGATGTTTGGTAGTGACTGGAGAAAGAGGAACAGGCGGAAGTTTTCAGAGCTGTGCTTGGTTTTTATCCAGGAATTAATAGCAACCTCACTTTATAGCAACGAAATTATAAGCCCTGCGGTTGTACCCAGGGGCTTTTGTCAGATCTTCACAATGGCAGGTAGTTAACGCACACATATAAAGATAATTTGTTTATGGAGGATCAGTTGGCTGAAAATTGAGCAGTTTCCTTTGTATGGGAGGGGACAGATTTGAATAGGATTACTAGTTTCTATCAATCAGGTATCTAATGCCTTAACTGAATTCCATCACTTGTACTAACTGGTTATACCGGTCTGTGTGTATACCTATCAGCCTCTATCCACACACGGTCCCCATGTGTTGCCTGATCTAGTCAAGAGGTGGCGTCCCTGGTGGCAGGGAGGCTGGATTAAAATGATCTCTAAGGTCCCTTCCAGCTTAGGCCATTCTATGAAACTATGGAACTTCTGCAAATGAAGTCACTACAATTGCTTTAGGAGGTGATAACCCCTCTCTTGCTGCTGCTTGTCATCACAGGACTCTCTTTCCTGCACTAAATCTTCTTGTGTCTTCTACACTTCCCTGTCCACCCCACCCACAAATTTCCTTGTAGCTGCTTCCCAGCAGTAACAGAAAAAAAAAATGGCAATCATCAACATGCCCTTGGAGAATGCCTAGCCAAGCCAGTCTTCCGAAAGTCTGGCAGTTGTGTCTGCTCTGCCATGCCTTCCTATACAGTATAAAACACTACAATGTGGTGAGCTCGTTCTTTTCTTGATTTTGCTGCTTCACTCCTGTGTGTCCTTTACATATCCATTTTTTCGTCTTAATTTTAAAGTAGAAACAAACATACTCATAAAGGCAATTTAACTGATTTACAAGCATTTAGAATCACAGATCCCTGACAACCTTCCACATTTCTCAGTCTGTTATGCACAGTTACAGATACATTTTAGCTGTAGGAAGGTGACACTGTTTCTTTGAGGAGCTCTGAGACGTTTAGAATTGTTTTGCGGGACACCAAGCAGGCTGTGAATCATTGGTCAAAGCATGTTACCCTCAGTGTAAAACAAAAAAACAAAGGCCTCTGAATTAGCCCAAATCTCATTTCTTCGCTTCCTTATAATTTTGATTTCTGCTTCCTCTGCTGCTACATACTTGTACTTTTTTCAGTAAGTACTGGATGGTGCTCATCTTTTAATAACACCAAAACACCAAAAGATAAGGTATTGACATCTTCCTAAATTTCAATGTAACGGTCTTCAACACATTTAAAACTTGGAACCAAAACCAAGTTTTTTGGACCAAGTCCAAGTTCTCCATGACCTGAGGTTGCCTCTTCATACAAACTCATTATAAACTTTTCAAGGCTCTTTTAAATGAGTCAGATCTTCCTCCCCACTAGTCTGGTTAGAAGATCTTACAGAGCCTTGCTGTGCTTTGCTGATACAGGAATCTTCTCATTTTAAAGTTAAAACTTGTTCATAGCCATGAGAAGAGGAATTTCACATGTCGCTCCTTGCAGAACAGGGCAAAGGAGAGTGTCAGAGGCTTTTCTTCATTTGGATACAAGTTTTTTTTTCAAAAGAGCTAGGAAGTAGTGCAAAGCAATTAGCTAAGAAATGGGCCCAGAGGGTGAATGTGCATTTTTAGTGCAGGGACTGAATGCTGGCTAGAAATGATGAAAAATATCTCTGTAAAGACTAGACAAAACCCATCAGCAGTCCCCACCATTTTTTAAAATGAGTGGTCAATTCACAAGTATTTCTGTGAATTAACATAATACAAGAGTAAATGGAAAACACTTTTACCTTATAGTACCGCTTTTACAAATTACCTTTCTTTCTACAGTCACAGGGGCTTTTATGGCAGACTTTAAAAGGGCTTGTGATGCCGAGGAGCACTAGGTACCAGGCTTTCTTCCGCAGTCCTCCTTGAATGCACTGAATATTTAAAGTGTATTTTGAAGACTGCTGCCACTTTCTTGTCCTTAGATGGAAGCTGTTAACTTTTTCTCACTGAAGTTTTCTTTCTGGGAAACTTGTGGCAACCATCTCACCGCTGTGCCTTGTATGCGTTCTTCACAAAGACTGCGTACCAAGGTATCTGGAAAAGGACAACAGGAAAAATTGAACTCAGGTAGCTCAGAAGGTGGACAGCATCAGTAGACCAAGGCTAGGCTGAAATTTAGGACTAGATGCACAGAAATACTTGGAAGAAAAGACATAGTCCCTGTCTGCAATTCACATGCGGAGCCACCTGTCATTCCTCTTGTAGAATAAATCCCAGCCGTGGCTCTGAGCTTGGCTTCTGCCCGCTGTGTCCACTTGCACAACTTCAGACAGCATCACACATCTGGTGGTCTTCCTCATTTTGCTCAGGAAATACTAGCGGTTCAATCCACACTGAAATGTCCTTACAGGATCCCAGATGGTTTCAGAGAAGAAAATTTTTTCATGTCTTTTTCCCTCCAGCTTGCACTTTTCTTCTTCTCCAAATTTATTTATTCCCTTAGTACTTTCTTTTTTCACAAAACCATTTCCAGATCAGTTGTCATTAATTATTGGTTTTAGGAACTGTGGCTTAATGAAGATAAATGATCTTGCAGTCTCTGAAATATAATGCCATTTGCACAGTAGCAAATGATGGGTCAGTTCAGAGCATCCAGCCAGATGTTTCTACTGTAAGTACTGTCAACAAAACTGTCAATAATCATCAGCCTTGTTAGTGGCTTCTCTAAACCCAGGCTGAGGACTGATGGCCACAGAAGGCAAATTTCCCTTAGAGAATCCTTTTACCCATATGGTTTAAAAATGCATTTAGCAAGGGGCAATATAAGAAACAGCTGCCTGTACTGTTCAGTGGGTAAAAAGATGGCCATTTCTTGACAGCAGTCAGTGGCCCTCCTCACTAGCAGCAGTCAGTGCTGGAGGACACATCAGTGTCTGCGCTTTCAGGAAGAAGTTGCTTCTGCATCTCAGTATGGCAGAAGGGAGGTTCGGGGAACAGAGCTTCTTTTTTCCAGGTGACAGTGATGGCCCAGCCACCGTGGAGGCATATTTCTTTTGAGTAAGTAGCTGCTGCCTTTGGGACAAAGTTCTCTTGACTATAAATATTGAAAGGAAAAACAAAACAAACCCAAACAAACCAAAACCCCTTAGGAAATTTATAGAGGAACAACAGCAGGATTTTTTTTTAAATGAACATTTTTCAAGTAGCCAGAAAGGCTATGAAAAAAATGTAGTGCAAACTTTTTATTTCCCTCTCATCTGTGCATCAGAAACAGTGTAACCAGTTTCACGAAGGGACTAAACAAAACCAGTATCGTCAGCCAGAGTCCAACACAACAATTTCATCAAAAGTGTTAGGGAAACAATTGCAAACAAGCTCATAAAGGTGAAGTTTGAAGGAATCTTATCTCCAGACAGTCCTGCCAACTTAGTTTGTACATCCTCTCCTTTTCCACATATTCTCACTATTCTGCCTTGTTCTACTAATCTTTTTTTCTCTATTATTCTGTTTTTGAATAATACTGAAATGAGATCTTTTCTTCTTTCTATTCTTATCTTTTCTAAATAGAAGCAAATCTTATAATCAATGAAGTACAAATCTAGTTTTCCACTTAATAATGTCTGAGTGGATTTGAAACTGGAAGTATAAGCATTTGTTGCAATCTGGCTAAATGATCTCATAAGAAAGGAACTTTGTGCCCTCCCTTGTATAGCTGATCTTTTGCCTGACGAGTAAAAATGCAAACCTGTAAACCTGAATGTGGTATACGGACTGCTGGATGATTCTGTACGACTTCCTGCACGTTTTTGTACACCAAAACATTAGTAAAATGGAAGGATAGAGATGTGCATTGCTGTTCAATGTAATTAGGAAAAGTACAGAAGTGATCATCATTAGTGGCTCGTAATACGGCAATGAAAATATGACTGCAGCTTAGCCCTAACTCTTAGCTGGTAGAGCGGGGCCTCTGCAGCAGGACTGTGCTGTATGACAAGAGGTGTGTAATGATTTACCGGGTTTTCCTTAATTGCACAATCAGTTGTTTGTTCCAGTTAATTGAGTTCCCTTTCCAGTAATTACTCTTTGCAGTTCTTTATGCCACTGCATCACAAGCTTAACTTTTCATGCAGCTGCCTTATCTCAGCTACCTCTCAGGACTTTTCTGCCTCATTCAACTGAATTAGCATCGCCTCTGGAGCAGTTCACCAGGAATGATGGATTTACTTCCTATATAATATTGTGCATGCTTCTCTGAAGAGTGTGGAGGGCTACAATGGGGGATATAGCTGTTTTCTTTCAGGTACACTATATGTGGAGTCTTGATCTTTACTCCAGAAGTCACTGCTACACCCACAGCCAGAATACGGTTCAAACCGTCATCCTCCACATGCTCAACTTCTACATGTCTATTTTTGTCACAGAGGAAAAACAGCTCGTATTTAATGGAATCAGGAACTACTAAGAAAAGGCTTTATTTATATATGTTAATATAAAACTAAGCAAGTAATATTTCATGAGATTATAAAAATGAACATGCAAGACTGAAGAGGTTGTGATAGCAGGATGACAACTCTGGAGGCTGTCTCACCAGCTACCAAAATTTGCAGACGTTCTTTTGTGTCTTCCATCACTTGTGAAATATCAACTCTTCCTGGTTGTCTGCTGCTGTTTGCTTTTAACTGTTTTATTTCTGGTTTATGTTAACCAATGTTGGATATACATAAGTTTTCACTTACATGTTTATCAAAGTTTTTTCTGCACTATGGGATGTTGTGGACCCTTCTGCTGTGTTTGTTTGCACTTGTGCCAAGAGGCATCTACTTAAACTTTCCATGATCCTTTCACTCTGAAAAAAAACCAAAACGCTTTAGAACTTTTTATTAAGTACTTTTTCTCCACATCCCTTTGTACTGGCTGTAAATGATTTCTGTGCACTTTATTCCCCCCCCTCATTTTTAGGATTTCCAGAGGCATCCTAATTATTTTATACACATTGATACTTCTAGTACTTTTGCTCTAAGATAAGCACATGTGAGTTGGCTGAGTTTCACCAAGCTATATATTGCAAACAGGTATGTTATAAGTAAGGTAGTATGAAACAGTGTGCTTATTACTCTGCTGGAGTTTTCTACTGTTTAGACACAATTAATTCTCAGCATCTCTTCTCTGTAGTTTTGCTTTCTGTTGAAATCTGGTAAGGATTAGAAATTCTTCTCTTCGTAAATTCACCCATTCAGGATATGGATCATCTGGATGAAAGTGACCTGCGTAGTGGCTGACATTTTGATATGGCATCCAAATGGAAAACTGGGCAGCAATAATTGCTTGTAATAGAGCTAAAACAAATAGTGTGCTTATGAGAAAGAAAAACACCTTTTCTATGCCAACCTGAGACCTTTCTTTCAAATAGCAAAACTATGTCATGTTTCATTTCAACTATGTCATTGTTTCCAACTTTGATTTAGACTTTTAGTTTTTATGTAGTTCAGCTGTAACTTCTCAAAAATATATATGTCATTCCAAAGCAAAACATAAAAAATATGAAAAGTGAAACTTATTCTGAAAATTCAAAAGAAACAATCCAAATTTCAACACTAGGATCCTTGTAACATTTTCTGTTTTGTCAAGTGTAACTTTACTTTGTAAATGGTTGTAGACTTCATTAACTACTCCACCCCCCCAAAAAAAATCTCTATAAAATGAGAAAAAAAAAAAAGTAGGACCTGGTATTTTAAGAAATTTTTAAAATAAGCTCTCCTTCCAGGATATTCTTTGTAGGAAATTTAGTTTGGTAGTTTTGAGTGAACTTGGAAAACATGGTGGATGTCCTGTACCAAATGAGTCTTAGCCTTGGCACTTCTAGAAAGCCAAATAGCATATACCAGATAAGACAAAGAGCATTGTCCAGAGTGTTGTGTAGTTCCTGGAGTGCTTAACTGTGGCGGTTTGGATTCTTGTGGGGGGAGAGTTTGGTTGTTGTTGAAAAAGAAACTTGAATTTGAAAGAAAAATTAAAATTGACTCAGCACCAGATCTCTTCCAGTAAGTTTAATTTCCTAATTATTTGTAGGGTCATTCCTGAGAGCTGCCAAGGTGTGACTCATTTTTATTAAGCACTGTGCTATCCAACATTGTTCATCAATATCTTTCAGCCATTCATTCCTCTCAGCCAGTGTCCCTTTTAAGCAGAACTCAGAGTACTGGATTCAATTGCTTTAGCTCTAGTGAAAAGCGAACTTACTTCAAATATGCTGAAAAGTATCTAACCTTCATCACAGAGCTAGTTAGGGAACTAGGATGGAGTCCCTTGCTACAGAAGTGGTCCTGTTGAGCCTTGGAGGAGTTTAGCATACAGATACATCCTGAGTCAATATCCAAAGACTGCTATTAGGGACACTGCTTTTGAGCCTATTACCTTTCAGAGAAGCCTTTAAAAAAAGGAAGTTTTGATTCATACCATTAAAAATCTCATGTCAATTTTTTTTTTTCAAGAAAAAAGATTTATGATAAATATCTGACCAAATTCTGTTCTGTGGTTCTGATTGTGACCAAGAATATGTTACACTCTGGTATACTCTGCTGTAATATCTGCAGTCAAAAACAAATAAATACAGATAAGTTCTGCTCCAGAAATTGTTCCAATTCCTATCGTGGCTGATGTTTTCTTTTTCTAAGCTGAAGGCTTGAGGGCTGGGAAGAGAGTTATTAATCCTTTAGGTTAATTCCTGATAAAAAGCAGTTTTCTAAATATAAAATTATTTATTATTGTTCTTTTCATAAATGCAATGGATAGAGAGAGAGGAACTGAGCAATGGGTGGTTCAGGAGTACTAAGACCGATTTGGCACTGTTCATTAAGGCTGTTACATTATAAATGATTATGTAATGCACTATTTAGAATTCTAACAACCCCAGTAAAGGCAGCACATTAATTTTTAGAGAATTGTTAGGAACAATTGCTTGGTTCTCCTTATAAACAGCAGCAGCCACAAGTAGAAATTAGCTGCTGTGTAAACACAGTTGGGAGGTATACATGTCTTTGTTAGAACGAATGAGCTGTACTGCACAGCAGATAAATATCAGCCCACAAACTACTTTTTTCCCTGCTTCAACAAATCATACAGGAAATGCACTCAAGCTGGTGTGATCTGAGGACAGCCCTTGAGGAGAAGCTGCAGAAGCCCCGAACACTAAATCTGTCTTGTGCCTGTCTTACGGTTGTGCCTTCACAGGCCATCAAAACACAGCAACCACTAGAACCAGCCTGCCTAGCAGTGGCACTTGATGCAACAGTCTTCAGATGAAAAAGCCTTCATTTCAGTAAAGAATATCACCCGGGAGGTCTTCAAGAACACCTACTGCTCCTGATATGATGAGGAAATTCAAGTGCTTACATTAGAAGAACTGCTTACTGAGTACCAAAAAATAGTGAGGAAATTATATGCCTGAATTAAGCAGACTGGAATTCATTCTGAACTATTATAACTTAATCATTTAAAAAGTTAGCCTGGGCTCATTTCAAGTGTCTTCCCTAAATTCTCCTCATTGTTTAAATTTAGAGATGGTATGGAATTCACTTCAGCACTGATGTGTTCTGGATTGTCACATATTTTCACAACAGCCTCTTTCCAGCTTCAAGGAGGCTTTCTTTCAGGTGCTATTGCTTGTACAAGGTGATTCTAGAGAATTCTTACCCTTAAGGAAAAAGACATCTTACCAATGCACTTATTGAATTTACAAAAATCCCAAATTCGGTAGATACATGCCTTATTCAATAAAAAATGGTCTTCTAAGATTATTTGCAGATTTGGACTCTGTGGTGCACAAATCTCCATACCATTGAGAGCATTGCTTTATCCTCAAGATTTTATGAAGTACATTCTGCCTTGAAAAAGAGACCACTTTAACCGGGATTTAAATGCATATCTGAATATGAAAAGTTATTCTCAGTTTTGCATGACTGTGAGGCTGTGCTGTGTGGAGGCTATTTAAAAAAAAACAAAAACAAAAACTTGTATTGATCATTAGAAGAGATTTTGTAATAACAAAGCGTATTTCTGTATTAATCATCTCCCAGGTGAACAGGGCAGGGAAAATTGAGTCAGGAAAAGAAAATCTTGTCTCTGAAAAAAAATAAACTAAAAGTGTTACTCGAAAAATTCCAGCTTAAACCTGGAAAATGCAAACCATAAATCTTCCCTCCAACTGGTCACACTGATATTTGTTCTGTCAGGGCCCACTGAAAAGGTTCATATTGCAAATTATAAAATATTCATTTAAATGTTGACTTTGAACAGAAAACTTGACTAAAATTAGCTTCATGTTTAAATATAAAGACACGTCAAATGAGAACACTTTTTTCTTCCTTTTATAAGTGTCAAAGCAATTTTTTGGACAACATTGGCCCATTTTTAGCTTAAAAATTCATCCGACCTAACTCTCTTCTGCCAAAAGTACAGTTTCAATAAAGCTGCATTTTAAAATGAAAAAATATTTTGAGAAACAGATCTTAACTGTGACATAGAATCATAGAACGGCCTAAGCTGGAAGGGACCTTAGAGATCATTTAATCCAGCCACCCTGCTGCCAGGGATGCCACCTCTCAACTAGATCAGGCAACACATGGGGACCAAACGGGAATCAAACCCTCAACCTTGGCATTGTTAGTGCCATGGTCAGCTGACTGAGCTAATCGGCCCCCTAATGTCATGTCATACCACCTCTTAATAGTGAAACACTTTGGATAAAGACAATTTAGTGACCAAAACCATGGAAAGTATACTCAAGATGGGAAAGCAATTCATGACTGTCAGAAATATCTAGTCCGAAATATGGATGGAAGTATCATTTTGCCTTATAGGAATGTTGTAAGCACAAACGTATTGTGGACATGTTCAGATGGCCTTTTGATGTGGAAACAGATAAACAGATCAGCCAAATGCAAGAGTCATGTTCATGGTCTATGAACTATTTGTGATATGTGGCTGCATCAAAGACACCCCTGTTAGACACTTGAAGAAATGCCAGATCATGTGTGTAGATACAATCTTCGGAAATGACATGTCCACATTGGATTCTAGAGAGGTTAGGATCTGGGAGTTCAAAAACAGTTGAAAGTCACTTCATTAACCTGCCAAGAAAATTTCCTAATTGAAGAGTCTCAGAGTGCGACTTTATTTTTTCCCCACTAACAATTTTTAAGCCTCCTTCCATTACTGATATGTGGGCAGCTCTTTTCTTTTGTAAATACAAACATTCTGTTCCACAGTGCTGTCAGTTAGGGCATTCCCTGTGTGTTTTGTTTTTCCAGTAGCTGAAGATAAATTTTAATTACCGTTGGAAACTTGCCTCTCCTTTCCCCTTCCAGAAGAGTCCAAAGTGAACACCTTCCCCAGCCCCTTAACAGGTGGAGACCCACAGGCATCACTAGTTAGGAAATTGGTATAAAACTGCCCCTTTCACCCTCATTTGTTTACAGAGTGTTTGCCTGGCAAAATCCTTCTCTTCTACTTTTTTCAGGGAGATACTGTAACTGAAAAAGGGTAGCTTGCAACCTCATGCATATCTGGAAGACAAGGCTGTGTTTCAATTTTAGAGCCGTACAGCTAGGGACGGCTGCACTTCAACAAATTCCCTCTACTCATCCTACAACGCAACACACAATTCCTGTGATTAATAAGAAGCAGCATAAACCTATAGCTTGCTGTCTGCCCAAATATATTAGCCCTGTATGAAGGTCTAGTACAGAGTCAAAAGCTCTTCCTAAAACTTTCTATTCTCCCAGCAGCTATACCTTTTCCTTCATTAAGATCACCCACATCTGCTTTTAATCAGGCCCTCTAGAGCTTCACAGGGAAGCTTTGATTGCTGATTAGAGAGGGATGCTTGCCCAGATTTCTCTGCTTAGTTTTCCTTAAAGGTTTACTTGGAGGTTGAATATTTTTTTCATGCAGTCTCTTATTGCAAAGGGAATTCAAAATTATGAGTTTGGGAACGTTCTTGGTTATGAAATTTTTAACCAGTCTGGCATGAGGCAACAAAGATGTACTACTTTAGAGTTATGTGCACTGGAGGTGGTTGTCACCCAGATCATGGCTCAGAGGGAACCACTTTGCCATCTTCCAGGTCAGTAATTCTTCCTTCATCTCAGGATATATGAGGTCCACAGCAGGGCACATGGTATTTCCACCAGAGTAAGGGAGGAGCCAGCTTTTGGAAAGATGTTTTGTGAGAGGTTTTACCACAAGGCACAAGCCTTACATGTGAGAGAGAACTAGAGGCTTTGCGTTGGATTGCTCATTGTTTGTTTCTTGTTCTCTGTCCCTTCCCTCAAATAGAGATTTTCTAAGATTTTTCTAAAGTGCTATTTTATGCTTGGAGAAACTTGATGTTTCTAGTCCAACAAAGAAATCCAAGCTGCTCTATAACTAACAAGAAAACTGTTGGTGAAGTGTTATCTGACATAATTCATGCAAGAGAGGTCAGCTGCATCTACTGATAGTAAAGAAAATAGAAGAAGTGGGCAATGAGTTTGTGCAGAAGAAAGAAGAAAAATGTCTATCCAGTTTAAGTGTCTTTCAGGCTGAGTAGTAAAAGACATATTTATAAACTACAGATTTTTTTCTCCTTTGGAGGAATAATTTCTACCTACCAGGAAATTGCCAGCAGGTTCAAGCAGTAGCTGGCAAAGCCAGCCGTGTATGCAGCAACTTAGCAGCAGCCTGTGCGGTAACACACAAATCTTAATGGAAAAAACAAGCAGCTGCCAAAGAAAACAGCCTGAGGGAAGGGGGAATACACTGGTGTTCAGAACACCTGAATCACGAGCCTGGAGAGCAAAACCGCTTTGAAGTGCTTTCTTTTCTGGTTTCAAGCACAGAGTTATGAAGGGGACTACAGCAGTCCTTGGCTCTACAGGTACTGGCACGTAAAGCATGTTAATTCCTGAGCCATGGCTATATAGCAGGGTGGTATTGCTAAGCTCAGATCAGAACTTTGTTTTTCACTATGGCCTTTTCTTTCTTCCTTCTTCAGTCTTAGTCAGCAACTGTGTGCCCCTTGGCCCAAAACATGAGCCTTTTGTTGTATGATATAGCTGTGGATGAAGTTTGTTTTCAGTCCTGCTTGAAGACACATCTCTGGAGTAAATTGTTTTGTCCTCAGATCCTCCATTCTGTCTGAGAACTTGTTAGGCTTATCTTTCTTTATACTTGAATGTGATGTATTTCAATTTAAACATACAGCTGCACTCTTTACAGGCTATGGTTTTATTCATAAGGCTTCTTCTTGTCATCATCTGGACCAAGTAGCTTTTTCTTTTTGACCTTTTTCAATGAATCACTTTGATTCAGCCAGACTTCTATATTGGTGTTACAAGCAAATAAACAAAAAATCAGGTTTTTCCTTTACAAACAGTACAGCTCACAGTTCCAGAGGACAGGTGGTGCTGCTGCTATAAATGTCTGTAATACACAAAGGAATATTCCTTACCTTTGCCATTATTACCAAAACAATTTCCTGCTGTTAAAATAGTTAACAAGCCTACCAGAAAGCGTTATTTTTGATTACAGTGTGACATGACTGATCTATTGTGACAGCAGCTAAAACTAAATGTCCAATTAACCTTGAAAGTCAGGCTGCAGCTCAGCAGTATTTACTTTTTTTGCTATGTGAGCCTTTCCACCTCTCTCACCCCCTGTAATGCAACTACAGTGGCTTTGTAGAAGCTACTCCAAACTAACCTGACTGATGTCAACAAAATCACTTGTCATCGGCACTAGGACTGAGGCCTCCTTACCCATTCTTTCTTGAGTATCGAGTACTGGTATGTCCTTGAACTTGAGGATTGTTGTGGTTTTCTTTGGAGTTCTTGCTGATTACAAGCCATCAGGCTTTAACTTTGTGAGGTCTGCACTCTTTGTCATAAGCAAAAGATACTAGCTGGTTCAGGGGGTGATCCAAAGGGTGCTGTCTCCACATAATGTGAGAGTGGTGCCATAGCCAAGTCCCTTGGGACTAGATTTCTCTTTGAACACATCTTAGATCCAGACTTCTCCCAGTATGCAAAATCAGCTATAAACATTTTGACCCTGAAAAATAATCCAGGTGATGAGCTCATATGGCAACTATCTGCAGTGCCTCCATCTCAAGATGATAACAAATGTTGTCATTTTAGGTGACATCCTGACCCCCAGAGTAGGTTCTCAGACATAGCAAAAACCTTGTCAAACATTCCTATGTGAAAGGTCATTTCTCTATTCAAGGAAGAGTTTTCTTAAGAGGGGAAAATGACAATTTGGAAAAGATAATTTTTTTCAAAACGTGTTTTATTTAATAAATTGCTACAGAGAATTGAGAAATGGGTCATATAACAGTCCCAGATAAATCTTTTCCACCTGGAGTCATCAGTAGATGAATGTTATACACCCTCTCTTTCCGCTTTCACATAAAATCAGAAGACTTTGCCAAGAGACAACCAAATTGAGCACTTTTAATTCAGTCACCATATGCTGGACATAGGCCTCTCAGAAATGACTGAAAACAATTGAGTAATTGATGCTGTCCAGCTTCAAATTGATGGGAGGTTTTGCCATAAGATACATCCTGAAGAAAGTTCAAGTGTCCCAGTGGTTTTTGTACATCAAAGGAGCATTTTAGCATGGCACCAAAGCTGGAGTTCACATCTTGTACAGAGGGGCACAGACAAAGTGCCACAGGAAAAGCATAATGTTATGGTCTGTAACAGTGATTTACCTATCAACACTGCAAAATATTGATGTTACAATTTTTGCACCTCTAGAATTAAGTGTATTTTGCCAGGAGATCATCCTTGTTTCTAGCTTCTTTTACACTTCTTGCTTTTGCTCTATTTTGTCAAGAAAAAAATCAGAAAAACAAAACCTATCAACTGCTTGCTAAATCACCTCTATCATTCAGTCTATTTTAATTCATATACAGGCACTGCATACCCAGACTTACACTTTGAAGAATCTCTTCTCATATTCTGGATGACAGAAAGATACTCCAGAGGTTGCAAAAAGGAAAGAGCCCAGGGAGCTCATTTCTCCTGTGGCTAAAGTACAATATTCAATCATCAGTTTTAGATTCTTTTTTCATTAACATTCTAAATTGTGTATCACTGCATATTATAGATCATTTTTCATCTAAGCCTCCTAAGAAAAATACGATTTTTTGCTGTGATTCTGCATGAATATGCCTAGATTGCTGTTGATGCCACCCTCTTTAAGCAATTTCAGCTCTATTTGTTAATGATCTTGATGCCTCGCTACTGCCTCTCTCAAAATACTGTGTTGGCTGGGTTTCCTCTCATTGTCATTGGTGGTTCTGCCATTCAAATTGATTTCTTGTGCTCTCTGCCTTTAACAGCCTGCCCCAAAACTAGCTCATGTTTCACTAAAGACACTTGTCTTTACAACAAGGTCAGGAAACCACAAGCGGAAAGGCTACGTATACCCTGCCTTTAAAAGCCTAGATGGTGTAAACACAAGATTGGTCTTATTTCAAACCCCAGAAATTATTGAATCTGTAAGCCTATGCCCTGGACATTAAAAGACCTACATATGGAGCAGAAGAATCATTATTTTTTGTAACTGTTAGTGCTGTTAACATTCTTTTGATCATCCAGATGCTATCCCATAACTGTTTATTGAGTCCCATAATTTAGTCCTCCCAAGGCTCTATCATTACCTGAAGTTCTTACATGTTTAGCCTGAAAATTGTATAAACCTCTGCACAGAAAAGGAGTTGAAAAGATAAGCAGGGTTATTTTTGAGGAAGAATTTTTCTAATGACTGTTACTTGACACTTTATCTAAGGCAGAAGAAGCAAAGTCACTGGTTCTGTAGTCAATATTATCTAAACAATGCAGAACTCAATTATACCAGTCAAGAGATTTGAGACCAGGCAATATATTTTCCTTAGATTATGTTAAGAGTGCAACCCAATTTCTTAGTTTCTTTCACCTTTCTTTGAAGTGCGGGATGTAGACTGCTTCCTAGGGTGATGAGAGCATTGTAAATTAATAAATTTCCTATTAAGGTGGGAATTATATAGCCTTGCAATTTGTTTGTGTTCTCACTCCCTGGGATATGTGATACATGGGATGTATCTATGTTGCATACTAAACCCTGATTCAAGACCTAATTGCAAACTACATGTTATATATCTTACCCATGATGTCCCTTTATAAAAGATCTATAAAACCTCCATAACACTCAAGGGCAGACAAAGTCCACAAGGCCAACAAGAGTTAGAAACTTAACCACTAGTTTGGATGAAGAAGTTATTGGTGGTTATTTTCTCCCAGCTAGGAACCATTATTCAAATAGGCAAATTTAGATCTGAATGTACAGCTCAGTACCATCTTGTATGTGTGTTTGACTTAAATTCCTTGTACATATGTGTGTGAATGTAGTGTGTGCGGACAAAAGACTATTTCATGCTAAGTGATTTAAGATGTCAATGCTATCTTGCCCCTGCTGTAGATTTATTTCTGCTATCTCATAATATCAGTTCAGAGGAACAGTAGGCATAGCCTAGACATGCAAATCACTATGAGAAGTACACTGTAGATGTATGGTAAATCTAAGTCTTGTTTTACTATTAAATAAACATAATTCCCCTGCCTTTGGCAAATACAACCTCCTGTGCATAACTGGCTTCGATTTCCTACAGTTTGTCAGATGCTAAATTCAACAGTGTGGGAGATCCTGCTGGTGCCCTCACTTGCAAACCAGCTGCAGATATGAAAAATAGAGCTGACTTCAAATCTTATTTCATTTCACTTCTCAAGCTTAACCATTTCCTGGGTCCTCTGAAATTATGCAGGACTCCAAATGAGGGTATGGGGAGACTAGGCCTAATTGTGATGCTCAACTAACAATTAATTCTTGATTATAATTTTTAATTCCATAGGAGATATCTTTACTTTAAGATCAAAAAATTAAGAAATTTGACAGCTCTTGCTCACTGCTTGCGGGAGGTTGCTTAGCAACTCCGGGATGTGAGAGAGGGGAGGTTGTGGGAGTCCAGCAAAGGAATGGGAGAGAGACTGGCACGTCTTGGGGTGCTGAGCAAGCCAAGCCACTGCATTATGTATCTTCCTGCTCACGGGAGTTCACACTACTGTAGATGGTCAGTGTAAGACCTACCTGTGATGGAGTATACGGCACCTTTAAAGATCCAGTAAGACAGTTTGTCCTTCTAGCTAATGTAATTAGGTACCTCTAATGGGAAAGTTTCTTGAGTGGTAGAAGCGGTGAGGTCTAATTCCCAGCTTAAAGTTTTGAAAGACTTCCTGCTGTAGGGGGAAAGAGGTCAATGCGAGC